>NC_071269.1:5710000-5950000 GCF_023375685.1 Ictalurus furcatus
CCGCCGGAGGCCCCCTCCCTGACGGTGTGGGTCGAGGGGAACCCAGTAACCGCTCTGCTGGACACCGGGAGCACGGTGACCCTCGCCCGGCCCTCCATTCTACCCAAAGGGCGTTGCCCGGAGGGGGTTCTCACCGTAACCTGCGTCCATGGGGACACCCGGGAAGTTCCCGCAGCCGAGGTCCAGATCCGGGGCGAAGCCGGGGCCTGGCCCCTCCAGGTGGGCCTGATCCCCGAGCTCCCGGTGCCCCTGCTCCTTGGACGGGACTGGCCAGGATTCCCGACGGGCCCGACAGCCGAGCCCAGCAGGCCACAGCGACGCACGAAGAGGACCCGGGCCCGGCAGGCCTACCTGGCCGAGGACGACGGAGACTCCGCCATGGAAGGTAAGGCCCCCCAAAGCACTAACCCTCTGTGTTCTGTCTTTCACCAGGTGAACCGGGAGGGGAAGTTTGGACGGGAGCAGAAGGAGGACGACCGCCTGAAGCATTGCTGGGCCCAGGTGCGAGTGATAGAGGAGGAGGTCGACCAGAGCCCTGACCTGAGACTCCCTACTTCGTACTTTCTCGTCCGGGGCGGTCTCCTCTATCAGCGGGCCTGCCGCCGCGGGGAGCAGGTGGACCTACTGGTGGTGCCCAAACCCAAGACTCCAACCGTACTGCATCTGGCTCATACCCATCCCCTCGGCAGCCACCTGGGCCCACGAAACACCCTGGAGAAGCTGAGAGACCGCTTTGTGTGGCCCGGGATGGACGCGGAGGTCTGGGCCTTCTGCCAGCAATGCCAGCGCACTGCCCCACGGAGGCCCCCACCAGCGCCCCTTATCCCTCTGCCCATTATCAGCGTCCCGTTCGAGCGAGTGGGCATGGACCTCGTGGGCCCCCTTCCCAAGTCTGCCCGGGGCCATGAGTACATCTTGGTCATTGTTGACTACGCCACCCGGTACCCCGAGGCGGTGCCGCTGCGCAAAGCCACCTCCCAGAACATCGCCAGGGAGCTGGTACTCCTGTTCAGTCGGGTGGGGATTCCAAAGGACGTGCTGACCGACCAAGGTACGCCTTTTGTGTCTAAATTAATGGCCGATTTGTGTCGACTGTTACAGGTGAAGCACATTAAGACCTCGGTCTACCACCTGCAAACCGACAGGCTGGTCGAGAGGTTCAACCAGACGCTCAAATGGATGCTGCGCCGGGTGGTGGACGAGGAGGGGAGGAACTGGGACCTCCTCCTCCCCTACGTGCTCTTCGCCATCCGAGAGTGCCCCCAGGCGTCCACGGGCTTCACCCCCTTTGAGCTCCTGTTCGGACGGCGCCCGCGGGGACTGTTGGATGTGGCTCGCGAAGCCTGGGAGGAGCAACCATCTCCCTTCCGCTCAGTCATCGAATATGTGCAGGAGATGCAAGCGAGGATCGACCGGGTAGCCCCAATAGTCCGGGAGCACATGCACGCCGCGCAGGAGGAGCAGCGAAGGGTATACAACCGCCCAGCGCAGCCCCGAGAATTCCAGCCGGGGGATCGGGTCCTCCCGTTAGTACCCAGCAGTGCCTGTAAGTTCCTGGCCCGGTGGCAAGGCCTGTATACAGTCCTCGAGCGCCGAGGCCCTGTCAACTACCGCCTGCAACAGCCTGGTAAGCGCGCGGAGGAGAAGCTCTACCACGTGAACCTGCTAAAGAAGTGGGTAGAACCGGCCCCGGTAGTGTCGGCGTACGCGGCCCGGGACACGGACCATGGCAAGCGTACCTTGGTCGGTTTGGGGGAGGACCTTACCCCCGCCCAGAGACAGGAGCTCGCTGAGTTGGTAGACCAATTCTCTGATGTGTTTTCGGCCTCCCCAGGGATGACCCAGCTGGTCCACCACAAGATCAAAACTCCTCCCGGCGTAGTGGTGAGACAAAGGCCCTACCGTGTTCCAGAGGCCCGACGCAAAGCCATCGAGGAAGAAATTGGTCGAATGCTGCGGGATCACATCACAGAGGAGTCCAGCAGCCCCTGGTCCAGCCCCATCGTCGTTGTGCCGAAGCCGGACGGGAGCATGCGGCTTTGCAACGACTTCCGGAGGCTGAACCAGGTATCGGAGTTTGACAGTTACCCCCTCCCCCGAGTGGACGATCTCGTCGAGAGACTGGGGAGGGCCCGGTTCATATCTACCTTGGACCTGACCAAGGGCTACTGGCAAGTTGTGCTAGCGCCGGACGCAAGACCTAAGACGGCCTTTAGCACTGCCACCGGCCACTGGCAGTACCGGGTTCTCCCCTTTGGGCTACACGGGGCACCCGCAACGTTGAAGAGGTTGATGGACATCCTCCTGCGGCCCCACCGTACCTGGACGACGTAGTCATCCACTCCTCCACATGGGCCGACCACCTGTTTCATCTAGGGGAGGTCCTGAAGGCGCTCCGGGAGGCCGGCCTGACAGCCAACCCCAAGAAGTGCCACCTAGGGCTGACTGAGGCCCAGTACCTGGGATACCGCATTGGCCGAGGGATGCTGAAGCCACAGACAAAGAAAATCGAGGCCGTAAAGGACTACCCCCGACCAACATCGAAGAAACAGGTACGTGCCTTCTTGGGGTTGGCGGTGTACTACCGGAGGTTCGTGCCTAACTTCTCTGCTGTAGCTTCCCCCCTCTCAGATCTCACGAAGAAGGGCCAGCCAGACCGGGTCAGGTGGTTGGCCGACGCAGAGAGGGCCTTCCAAGCCCTGAAAGGTGCCCTCACCAGCGCGCCGGTACTGCGCAACCCGGACTTTGCCCTCCCATTCACGGTGCACACTGATGCGTCCGAGACCGGGCTTGGCGCCGTCCTCTCGCAAACCTTCGACGGAGAAGAACACCCGGTCCTCTATATCAGCCGGAAGTTGTCCCCCGCTGAGAGGAAATACGCAGCCGTCGAGCGAGAGGCCCTGGCAATAAAGTGGGACATCGAGGAGCTGCGGTACTACCTGGCTGGCCGGCACTTCGTCCTCGTAACGGACCACGCCCCCCTACAGTGGATGGCCAAGGCCAAAGACACAAACGCCCGGGTAACACGCTGGTTCCCCGCCTTACAGGATTTCTCGTTTCAGGTTCAGCACCGGGCGGGGGCCCAACATGGTAATGCAGATGGGCTCTTGCGATGAGACGCACTCTGGGCCCACCACCGAGCGGCAGTAGGCTCGGAGCTGAGGGGGGGGGTACTGTCGCGACGGACCGACAGCCGGCGCACATAATAATAAAGTCGCTCCTTCCCCAACTGCTGCACCGGCACGAAGCGGACAGCCTCGTGCCAAACACATCGTCAGCCAGAAGGACCGTCACGGTGGGGTGGGACCGTTGACGCTACACCGGCCGGCGATTGGGGAGTCTGTCGGGGAAATTCCACCACTCAGGCAACGGCGGAGGAGGATAAAAGGACGCGCTTCCGGCCGCGCGGGGAGAACGGCTAAGAGACAGACTCCGTGCGTGCTCTTCAGCGGCATATAGGCACGCCAACATTAAGCACGACGGTATCCTCTCTCCAATCTCTAATCCCTTTCTCTCTCTCTCCTTCTCTCCCTGAAGGTGCGAGCGCGGACGAGACCGCCGGGTGGTGAGATCGCGTTCAACGGTGGATGACGGCACGGGAGACCCACGCGCACGTCTCTGGAACCCCGACACGCCCTCGAGAAGGTCACAACGCCAGCCACACCCCCAGGAAACCCCTCGCACTCACACACCCTCACCTCCTCACGACAGACAACTCACACACGGACAAATAAAGCACCCATTTTGACTGCGACTTGTCTCTCGTGGGTCTGTGCTCCGCCCTCCCCCGGGCTAATTCCCCTACAATATATATATATATATATATATATATATATATATATATATATATATATGTGTGTGTGTGTGTGCGTGTGTGTGTGAGAGAGAGTCTGTGTGTGTGTGGTGAGGCAGCCGGTGAGCTGTACACAGCATACACACCTGACTTGCTCCTGTCGTAGCTGCTGTAGGGGCTGAACGGCTGGCTGCTGAACAGGTTATCGCACTGCAGGTGTCGACACACTTTCTCCAGGAATCGTAGAACAAATGCGGCGCTGGACGCCGACGGCAGCTTCACCGTCCGTGTCCCTCCGTCCGTCCGCACTGGACGCAAAAAAATGCGATAAGATATGATAACGACTGCAGTGGAAACACCTGGGACTGTCATTTACTCAGCAATGAACCCATTTCACACAAAACTCTTTAAAGCCTTGAAATGCGCGGCGTTGTTTGATGTGCTGACGGAGTCGTCACTGAAACAGGAAGTCGGGGCGGGACATATTGAGTGGCTCCTCACCCTTTTTAAATAGTCAAAAACATTTTGCTTTACCTCACAGCACGGGCTAAGACGTACTTGACAGTTAGTACCGTGGATTTTTTTTAACATTGGAGGCGGGACACTTCAGATTCTAGAGAACATTTGATTGGACAGAAAATCTGATGAAGGAGCTGAAGTGCAGGATGATGTCATCAAAACCGTTGAACCGTATTGGTGGTAAAGAGAGACTGTAAATTCTGAATGCACATACGGTATATTCTAAATGTGAGTTTTATAGATACTAAAGATAATAATTATGGCTAACGTTCATACGTAAAGCCAGAAAACTTACATTTTGATTTCATGGAGAATTTAATAACTTAAAGGGACAAACCAGCGTATACACAGAAGTGTGGAGATGTGGATCAAACTGCAACTGACAAGATCCTGAAAAGTGGCCAGAAAAGTGTAAAACAAAATAAATAAATAAAGTCACTATACCCTGTACAGAACCATCCTCTGACAAAAACATAGCTTTTCTATTCCAAGTTTTGATGAGGTCTCCGAATGTAATTGAATCTAATAATAAAAAAAACAATCTCTATATGACAGAAATCATTTCATTCATGCACAATTTACTAGACCGGATTTTACTAAAACCAACCAGCATGTAAATGGTTAATTGTACAACACTCAGAACACACGAATCCTGTCATATTGGGTTTTGCACAGGAAGTTGAGGTTTTCTGGGATAAAAGAACAGCCCGAGTACCTCGCACCACCTCTCCACCATCTGGCTGATTCTGCAGGCATCCCAGCAGCACTTTGGGCTGATAGGCGCAGTCCAAACACGCCTGCACTGTCTGCTGCAGCACCAGGTTCACCGCCTCAGGTCCGAAGTGATCCGGCAGCCGCTGCACCTGCTTGCGGTCCAGATGAGGGCCGCAGTTCCCGTGTTTATTCACATACACGCACACTGAGAGATGAGACGAGACGGAGAAAGACAGAAGTGAACTTTAAAAAAAAAAAAAAAAAAAAGAGACGCGAACAGCCACATGTCAGGTTTCCATACCAGGTTTAAAATAAACATTTTAATAAATAATAATACATACATATATAAAGCGGAATAAGACGATTAAAACACGCAGAGATACGGTGTTATTATATAAAAATAATACAAGATTTGTGCTGCAAAGATGATTATTTTTTATCCTAAAAAATAAAACTGACATGTCTTATCACAGAGGTAATACAGATTATAGAAACAGGCTGTGCCTCATAGTGAGCCATGTGTGTGTGTGTGTGTGTGTGTATGATGGTTGGTTTTACTGAGCCAGCTATGTCTTCAGGCTTTACCTGTGGACACCACGGAGGATGGAGAGCTCAGTGGAGGCAGGCCATCCCTGGACACCTGAGAAGACGGAAGTCTGGAGTCTGAACCTGCTGGTGCTGACAAGGAGCTCTGCAGGAGTTTGGGCTTCCTCTAACACACACACACACACACAATATTATATTATACATTGTGTGTCCACAAACTTTTGACTGGTAGTGTGTGTGTGTGTGTGTGTGTGTGTGTACAAAAAAAGGCTGAGTATATCCACTTTAGAATGACTGTGGGTGAAAACAACACAAGCATAATATACACCCACTGATTTGTATCCTATTGTGTGAGATAGTGCACAGAGCTGTGGGATGGCCATGATGATGATGATGATGATGATGTTTATTTAAGAAAGAAAAACTTCTTATGAGATGCCCTATCTTGCATTTATGGATGAGGTCTTCACTGTCAGCATATCAGTAAGATTTCCAGCACGGCCTGACATGACGATAGAGCTGGGCAATATATCGATATAACATCGATATCGTGATAAACGATTACGGAATACAATTTTTCGAGATAATTACAAATGAAATCGTACTGAATTGATGTAATATTTTTGAAAAACGTAATCTTCTTTGTCTATGTAGGCATTAAAGAAAACTATCGTCAAACTCAGTTTAACGCTTTTTTTTTTTGGTTTACTTTACTACTGTTTTGCGGACAGTTTGTTAGCTAAATTGAATATTGTGTTACGCATCGAAACGTTCCCCGAGTATCGTGATATGAGATTTTTGTCACATTGCCCAGCCCTACATGACAAGCTGCGTGACATTTTTTTGTCTTGTTATCGCTTCATGAGCAAGAAAAAACAAGAAAAAGAGGCTGGTGAAGGAACGACTGTTACAGCTGCCACAACATAAATGACAACAGTGACAAGCAACTTCATTGGATGTTCCACAACATCAAATGTAGCTATGAACGTATAAAAAAAAATTGGAATCGTTGACAAACTGGGGACATACCGTCATTGGAAAAATAGCCAACTTTAAAGTGTTAATATCTCACTACCATGTTGTTGATTATTTTCCTCGAACATAATGCTGCAACCTTTGTTACATACCTTGCTTCCTGGTTTGGGTCCTCTCTTCTTGTGAGGGCGTGGGACAAGCTGTGGGGCAGATTCGGGCACTGTGGTACTCATCTGAGCCCCTGGACTCTGAGCGCCTGACGATGCCGCCAGGGCTTTGAGCAGGGCAATGGTCTCGCTTTTGGGTCGCCGGCCCCTCACGCCCTTCCTCACGGGCAGAGGGGGGAGCGGTGTGGGCAGGCGGTATGAAGACTGCATGGAGCGCCGCGTCTGCTTGGACGGTGAAGACGAAAAGGAGGAGGAAGTGGAAGAAGAAGGTGCGGACAGCGGCTTAGGGATGGTGACTGCAAAGGAGAAGATCTCAAAGTTAGAATGTGGAGCAAGTCTCTCTAAAGATACCAAACTGTAGTGCCAATGTAAAATCCGTGTCTACTCCTTTACCTGTTTTTTTTTTTTTTTTTAAAGCCAGGACATATAGCAAAAGGTGGACACAGGTGCTATTTCAGTCATTTATTTATTTATTTACAGCAATTATTCACCAGTAACCAAACCCGTCCAAATAAACACACCACAGCAAACGCAGTTTTGTCTCTCGTTAGCGGTTCTGTAGAAAACAAGCTGAGCAAGAACGTTCTGTAGCTAAAAGTCTGCGGTTACCACAACATCCTTGAATAATTTACAAGTCGGACATGATGGGTTTAAGCTGTTGCTTATTTCATGACATCACTAACCAAGTTCACACGAAACGCTCCCCAATTCACATAGGGGTGAAGACATGACAAAACTATCATATCAGAACACTTGAAAGTAAACAGAAGAACGGAAAAGTAGGTTTAACAACCAGAAAAGAAAGAAAAAGTACTTTACAACATGCGCTAATGCTGTAACTACTACGTGCTATTCGTTTCCGAATTCAAAACAGACGTGCTGCACTACAACATGAAGGAAAACTAAGAACTTTGTTTATGTTTTTTTTATTAAATGATGACAGAAACATTGTGAGAGCTGTGAGGAAAACCCCCCAAAAATAACATTCAGTGACATCACCAACAACATCCACAGGGCAGGGGTGAAGGTATGACAATCCACCGTTCGAAGAAGACTTCGAGAGCAGAAATATAGAAGCCATACTACAAGATGCAAACCACTTGTGAGCAGTAAGAATCGGAAAGACAAACAGAAATGAGCCACAAAAGTTCTGGAATTAAGATGAACCTCTACCGAAGTGATGGAAAGACCAACGTGTGGAGAATGAAAAGATCTGCTCATGATCCAAAACATACAAGCTGATCTGTGAAACATGGTGGAGGTAGTGTCATGCCATGGGCTTGGATGGCTGCTTCTGGAACATTCTCACTAATCTTTATTGATGATGAAAAGCCTTTATATAGACCTTCAATTTACTAATCCAGCTGATATTATTTTGGGTATAATTACTTACAGATTTCAGCTGGTTCCTTGCCTTACCTTACCTTGGAGAACTGCTTTTTCTTAGCATGTTCAATACTTTTTTTCCTGTGTCATTCCACTTTATTACACATAACTTTATTTACGGACTTTAATGCTGTGAATTCTTTATATTTCCGGATTTCTTGAGTTAATACTGATGTCTGGTGAAAATTTCATGTGAACAGCCTCGTTGGAAATATATTTACTGAAATAAATGTTGACGCGTTCAATACTCATTTCCCCCGCTGTATGTCATTTCATTTTAAAGGTTAAGTACAAAAAATCACCTGCTTCCATTCAGTTCAATTCAGTTAAAAAATAACAATAAAAAGATATCACGATACAACGATATCTCGTGTAATAATAGAGTATCGATGTCTCACAGTCATATCGCCCAGCCCTACCATGCAGTCAGCTCATGTCGAAAATAAAGACGCTACCCGGACTCTAATAATATATTTTACGTGTGACGTGAGGACAAAACGCTACGTCTCGGTCACAATCAGCTGCGTTTTTGCCAAGAACGCAAACATGATGTGCTACATTACAAAGAGGACAACGATCGTAAATCAGTTCCTCTAGGATATTTTGTGCTTTTGCGATCGTAGAAACGAACGCAAAATCAAGCAAACTCAGCAACGTTCGGAGGAGCTTGCAATTTTTCAAAATTACATCAGATTTTCTGGAGATTTGGGCCAAGACACGTCATGTGACGTCGGCATTCAGAAAGACTGTGCAAAACAATTCCGATTTGGCCAACTTAAGTAGTTTTCCTAAATAAATAAAAAAAGTACCAAGAATTTTTTATTTTTTTAATCTGCAGCAACATCGAGCATTTTTCACCACAATAATCACAAATAACTCAGAAAAATCCAGTACGGACTGATAAAAGTGTTCACTAACTAGCTAACTTGCTTATCATATGTTATTCCTTTATATTATTTTAGCCTTATCACTTAGGTTTCTAGGAACTAATAAATTTTAGCTGGTTGGACAATATCGATATTATATTATATTATATTATATTATACTATATTGTCATATCACCTAGTCCCATTATACTCAATTTGACCAGAACACTAAACTGTATAGTCCGAATGCAAGACTGCAACCATGCGGAGAGGTTGTTCACCATCACCAGGAATACAGAAATGCTCAAGCAACTAATGATGATAACTAATGAAGACGAGTAGTGAATGAAAGGAAGGAAATGAGGTGAAGGAAAGCACAGCAGTGTGAAGCTGTTTTCTATGCGCTTTTGCTTCATGAGTGAAAAATCGAGCACGAACGCATCTCGTAAAGGTCAGAATATGCTAAATACACTGCGCAGACAAAAGAACACAAAAGGCAACCGAATAAAGCTGGCTAGTTTTGTATGTGTGGGCATGTTCTGAAGTGTGTGTGTGTGTGTGTGTGCGCGCGCACCCTAAATAACTCTCATATGACTAAATTGGAGGGCAGTGTAAGTGAGCGAGATTAAAAAGAGGGGAAAAGCCAGGAACGATCTGCCAAAGTCCCCTTGGTGCTGCCGGGGCGACATATGGGAATGATCACCGGTCCGCTGCTTCATTTCCCCATGCCCCTCTTCCCTCAGGGTGGGGGGAGAAATGGCCGTGTGTGCTGTGTGGTGAATCTGTGGCCTGGCCACGACAGCTGTGTGTGTGTGTGTGTGTGTGTAATGAAACAAACAAAATAATTAGAAAATGATGAAGCAAGACTAGAGAAAGGGATAAAAGATGGGGTGAAGGAAAATGGGGGGGAATCCAGCACACAGAGAGAAGGAGAAATAAATGAATGCACTCGGGGAAAAATGTATTCGCTTCAAGCCGCAATAATAAATGAATACATTTATTTACTTATTTTTTAAAGCTTAAATCAAGTGCCAAATGAAAACCTTAAAAGTGCAACATAACATTAAGTGCTGGAACACAGGCATTGAACAAGATGGAGATTATGAGGAAAAATGATATACTTTTGTGACACCTATTTGCAATAAACCATGCGAAATAAAAATAAATAAAAATAAGGTTTTTCATTTGACTCGCCCTCGTACAATAAATCATAAAAATGAACAATTAAACTGACTTGCTGTACGTGTGGTTTAAAGTAGCATTTATCTCAAATAAAGAAACAAACAAACAAATAAATAAATAAACCATGAACCTATTTACATATTCTCTGTATAGTTTAAGGTTTTTAATCTTCCTGGAGCCCTTTGTTAAAGGGGCTCATTCTGTTGTACCGAAATACCCTTAAGGCTTGTAGATTTCAAAAGCTTCTTTTTAGTACCAGATGAACTCGTACTATCGGCGTGGGTATACACATATACATACGTATACCACAATATAAAGGTTTTCTACCAAAACTCGGAACAAAGCAAGAAAATGAAAGCAATGAAAAAAAGTGAAAAGCCGAATTTATTAAATGTCTAAAGAAAATAAAGTAATTGAAAATATTTTTGGATACATTTTAAAAAGTAATACTATTTAATGGGACGAAAACTTTTTTTTTATTTTACTATCAAATCAGCTGCTTCCATAAATCTCAAAATGTTTTTTAAACACATCATTGATGGTATAACGATAACAATATTATATCATCATATTGCCCAGCTCTAGTGTATCACCGTTATTTATTTATCGGAGCCGTTAGAGCTGTTTACTCCTGAACTTTCCACTTTTTTCCATTTTCGCTGTGATTTGAAAAGCTTTGTATGAAGTTTTTCAACAGCTTTTTTCTAGTTTAATCAAAACTGTATTGAGACTGACAAAACTGTTTTAAGAGTTTGAGAAACAAATGGTTTACCTTAACCAGTCAATTATGCTTGTAACTATAATAAACAAATAAATAAATATGCTAAAATTATACAGTATAGCCTTTAACGCTGTATAGAGTGAGAACAAATTAACACGGTGGCTCTGTTACGCTGTAAGGGCGCATTTATTTACGCTTCCTGGCATGGCTTGGCTCCAAATCAATCCTACAGTTCTCCCGACTGATCACTTTTATCCTGTGATTAAAAAAAAAGTAATTACAATTACTTTGTGATTAAATTCAGATTTTTCGAACGTCGTTCATTGACATGTTGGTCTATTTGCAGTTTTGTTAACGGTTTCCTACATTACCCACAATGCCATTCGCCGAAAGGTTGTAGCTCATAATTTCCAACCTCCGTACTCCAGGGAAAAAAACCCCCAGAGAAAACACCGCCTCAACTCAGAATTCCTATTCAGGAACTCATGATTTCCTCAATCCTGAGTTCAGCAAGTTAGGGCAAATCAAAATGGCCGCCCCAGCATGTAAACAAAAAAAGGACTAATTAACTTTAAATCAATTATACAGCATATACAAATTGAGATCAATCAACACAGACATATTCACTTGTTAAATCTTTAACACTGACTCTACAGTTCGTTGTTTTGAGGAGGAACATATACATCACTCATCACTGTTAGATGTCTAGCATTTTGGCAACGAATATCGTGGCGTCCATGTTTTTTTCCCCCACGACTTTGTAGCTTGACAGCACGGAGGTCGATAATGATGTAATTCTGAGTTCTCACTTCTGATATAAGTCGAATGCAGCATAATGCCCTCATCTCCTCAACTCTACCTACAGACGCTTTAGTCCTTTAGTCTGTCCGGTTCTCTCATCTGTACACTCTGCTCAACTTTCACGCTCGCCATCATGTAAATCTCTAACTAGCCGAGCCGACTCTCTTCTTTAACTCTTCCGCACAACCGAGTCATATCGCCGCATTGCATTCTGGGAGCCCAATGTCTGATGTCTCCGCTGCGTCTATTTCTACTGGATCGCTGGAAAATGATGACGGGGAAAAGAAGCTTTTGTTCTTTCGTTTTGTTCTTTTTAAAGAGCGAAGTGTAAAAGTTTCGGCGACTGTTGGCAAATAGACCGAAAATGTTTTCTCTTATTAAACGGTCATAACTGTGTCCTGCTGTGACGTCAGGGTGGGACACGAACGCCGACGTCTCACAGGAAATAACGAAAACACAGCAACAGATTCACGCCAGAATCGCTACGTACATCAGACATATTTCCACAAAAACATCTTTAATGTGTCTCAGAGTGAAGTTTTCCTCTAAAGCAGTTATTAAATCTAGATGTAGAACACACATGCAACCATATTTTATAATAATTTTCTCATGCAAATGGAAAAATAAAATAAAATACAGTGCCAAAAGGGCTGTACACATGCACAGGTGGATTACTGGTTACACAAACACACACACGCACGCGCACACACACGGTTCAGCGGAAACCCGAACAAAAGCTGAGAAGACTCACCGCAGAGACACGCGCCAAAAAAACAGGTTTAAACCGGAACCGCGCCACACGTGACAACAAAGACAACGTCGGTCCCACCTGGACGAAATGAATTAGGCGTAAAAGAGAGAGAGAGAGAGAGCGAGAGAGAGAGAGAGAGAGCGAGAGAAAGGCGCGAGCGGTGTGGAGTCTGAGGGAATGATAACGAGGTGCGTGGGCTGCGGGGAGCGGAGGCGGGAAATCCGCGAGCGGCGCGCGACACGTACAGGTGCCTGCGTCTGAGGTAAAGATCTCTGATGCTAAAGGGTTAGCTTCGTCATTTAGTCAGTTCCCCCACCATGTTCCTGAGGTGGTCGTTACGCCTTTTCTAATAATTCGACCGCCCGGTGTCAATTGTTCCTCTTATACCACAGTTACCACACCTCAAAACACTGTTCTGATGGTTTGTTTCAAGACATTTGTCAGGTTTTTGTCCTTAAAACGCTCTTGTGTGTGGAACTAGTTTATTACGCACCGCATCTCAAGCCTCCGTTAAACTTCATTCCAAAACTTCATTTTAAGAGCCACAGTAGTAACGGAGGCTTGAGCCACTGATGTGCAGTTATAGGAGAGAGAGAGAAGTTCACGTTTTTTCCCCGTTTCATGCTGATAATATAAAAGTAGAACAAACAAAATAAATAAATAAATATCGATAAGTCTAATTGTTCACAAGGGTTTTCATTTTTTTTTATTACCGCAGAAAATACAACCAATAAATAAATATTGATGCTTGTTCACCGTCTTTTCTGTCTCTTTACTGCAGTTTCTCTCTTTCTCTCTCTCTCAAATAACGGCATATCAATGGCTCAAGCCTCCGTTTCGCCTCGTAGCCGCATTAACACCTCAGGGGCACATTATTTTTCTAATAATTAAACGTCCCGTCAACAATTATTACTCATTTCTGGAAACTGGAAATTTTCTGTCATTTTGTCTGTTGTTAAATGTGTGGACTTACTGTACAACACTGTACTTTTCCGTTATTTCAGTTAACTTGGCGAAGTGATATGGAACTGTAACGCGGTCAAGACCTGACTGGAACTACTTTAGCTGCTTTACTTAAAATTAATCGCGCGCCTCAGAACAGTCCGTCAGCCAATCAGAATCGAGAATTCAACAGCGCTGTGGGAGAAAAGCTTAAATGCAGATCAGAATTTTTGCAGATCGGAATCTAATTAATGACAAGCATCAGATTGCTCAAAACAAAATTTTATATATTTTTTATATAATAAAAAAAAAAATCGGAATATTTAAATTTCATGTGAATCACCCTTCAGGTAAGCACCGACACGCGTTGTCTCCTTTTTCTAATGGACGACTTTTCAGATTTATAATTAAGCACATTTTCCCCTCAATCGCCAAAAAGCAGAATCAAATGATCCACAAAACAGCCCAATCTGACAACACTACTTCTTTAGAAGGTGAAGAATCGTTTAGAAAGAGAGAATGAAGAGAAAAACGAGGAGCGACGGACGATACCAGTTTTTCTTTTCTGATACCGAAACCCGCCGATATCCATACATATCCGATATATTTGTCTTTAACCGCTACTTCGTTTTAAAGTGATTTTCCTAAACTGAAGCACTTGCTATTTCAATTAAATAAAGAGATTTCAGTTCATCTCGGGGCAGAAACATAGACGTTTACAGTCGTTCACTGAAATATAAAAAATTGGTTCTTTAATACATTTCAAGGCCTGCGTTTTTTTTTTGTTGTTTTTTTTCCCCTCGGCAAAATTCCTGTCAAGGCCAAATGGTCCTCGTGAAAGCTGGAGTTTTTCCTATTAATCTGTGTCGCAGCAAACCGTAAAACGGTGCTTAATGTGAGTTACAGCTGCACTGATGTGCTTCAGCTCTGTCTGTACACACACTCACTGAAGAGACTCGTATATCCTGTCAAACACAAGTCCCCTCCTCCTCCTCGTCAGCTTTTTTTACCCTTCCCTCCTTACTTCTCTGTTTGATTTTCCTCAAAAAGCCAATTTGTGGTTCCTCTATTTCCCTTCCTCTGTGCTTATTTTACACACACTCTCTCTCTCTCTGTTCATTAAAACCAGCCGTTCTGTATCAATGCCACCACCAAGCTCAAGTCAGAAATCGGTGAAAACCGTTCACATGATCAAATTTTGACATTCTGTACTATATATTTCTGAAAACGACACACTTTACTGACCAGAAATATCTTTCTCTTTTGCGCTTAAAGACTGAAAGCTGCCCCGCCTACTTCTACATATATACAGTATATATTAAATAAAATAACCTTATTAATGACAAATGGTTAAGAAAGTCATCCACACCAGTCTCTTTCTCATCACCCGAGGTAAAAGTTACTCGTGCTGTTTTAAGCCCCAGCCTCATCATCATCATCATCATCTCTTCACGTTACTGATCTTTGTTCATGCTAACACTGGCGTGGAAATAATCGCCGAGTCGTTCACCGAGCTCTGTTTCTAAATTTGTTGTTGTAAATGTCTGTAGTATTTGGTCTTGTAAAAACATCTAGTAATGATTTGCTTCTGTTTTGGATTTAGCCCAAGATTTAATTGTGGGGTATAAATAAAGGTGAGTTGAGTTGTCTGTACAGAACATGTTAAGCGCTCTTCTCTGTTCTGATGATGACATGGCGGCGCAGGAGCATCGTAGGTAAAGAACCCGTGCACAACTACAAGCCAAACTGATTACGCTTAAGTTCGTTTCAATACGGCACGTAACTATCCTACGACTCGATCAAACTGTGAGCAAATCACATAGCTAGCGAGGTTTTAGACATCTTTGTTAAACTAGCTCTTTAACCAACAAGGCGAGCGTGATGAACGAAGCCTAAATAAAAACATTTCCACGTAATTTTGGGAAAATATATTCATGTTTTCTTAAAGTAGAGATTTCAGACTGTATTCAGTCCATACAGGATTTAGCAGAGTTTTTTTTTGTGATTGTTGTGGTTTTTTTTTTGCTTTTTGTGGAAAACTACTTGAATTGGAGAAATCGCAATTGCACATAATTGTTTCGCGTGCTCTTTTGAAGTGATGTTTGTTGGTAAATGAGACCTTTTAAGAGGGCTTTGGATGAATGCGCGTTGTGTTACGATGACGTCACCTGACGCGTCTCGGCCCAAATATCCAGAAAATCTGCAGTAATTATAGAAAAATTGCAAGTTCCTTGGAATATTGCAGAGTTTGCTTGATTTTGCGTTCATTTCTGCAACCGAAAAATCACAAAATCCCAGAGATACTGCGTATTACTTGCAGAAAAGCTACATTTTGATCCAAACAATTAATTTTTGGCTGTTTTCCAGAATTGCACTGCAGCAACATCTGAGTGTTTTTTCCCAGACCGCCTCACACATCCTCACACTATACACAGCTCTGTAAAGTTCTCAGCTCATGTTAAACACACACACGAACGCACAAGGAACATACGCAGTTCAACGCACTACAAAGGCAAAACTGAAGTGATACACAGCAAAACTTTCTCCTGCTCTGTTTGGAAAATTTGGTTAAAGCCAGGCTTAAAAAATGCACAGCAGAAACAACCACAATCACCACACTACGATAATCTGTCATAATAATCGTCTTGGGAAGCTTAGCCTGTATAATTAAATTATTTTCATTCTAAGTGGAGAGGCGGTAAATTGAACGCCCTGAATGGAAAAAGCAGAGGTCACCGCCAGAGTTGCTATGACAACACGAATGACTGACAGCTGAGAACCCGACCAGGCTTCTCGTTTCGTTTTTTTTTTTTTTTTGCTTTTTGTCTGAGCTCAACAGAGCTACTTTTTCAATTAACTCCCGTTACGTTACACAATCCTATCTACAGTTGAGCCGAGACGTCAGAGCCATCATAATCCGCACTTGGATGCTCAAAAGGGAAGATGAAAACATCCTTAGGGTATGTGTTGTCATAGTAACCTGTATTTCATTAGGAATGAACATGAATATGCATGATGTGGGACGGTTTCCCGAATACAATTTGCAAGTAGCATGTCCAGAAATATACATTTAAGGCGCAACTACAGAGCGAACCGAAAAGTAAGGAACAAAACAATCACATTTGATTTATTGACACTAAAAGCTTGAGGCCGTAGACTACGTTCACATTCACATAAATGTTGACGTCACCAGCAGTAAAACAACTGCACTTAAGGTGTGATTTCACTTGCATGCTGAATAAGAAGACAGAATGCTATATATAGTCACAATGCTATACTATAATCACTCATCCTATATAGTCTACGATTTGTATATTAGATCTTTTTCCCCACTGACGTCCTTTTAGATTTCTCAACCTCAAAATAACAACCAAATAAACAAATAACACTTAACAAAAGTAATTATTTTACCCGCATCGTGACATCCATGGCTTAATGTGGAAAAAAAACAATCGCAAATCCCATCGTTTAACGTTTTTTAAAAAAATGGTGTTTTTTTGTTGTTCAAATATTAAACACTTCCCCAAAAATGAAAACTGGATGTTTCTTGTGTACTTCAGTTCACCCCAAACTGAAACAAAAGCCAGCGTTTCTTTTCTACTCCAGAGCCTCTTGGACCGCTCAGACACCATGTTGTGAATGGAGCGTGATCATATGACCACGTGACGAAAACGTCCAGGTTCATAGAAAATACAACCCGCTAGAAACTCATTTTATGGCTGTCCAGATGCGAGAGTTTTATCATTTAAGGAGTTGTGTAAAAAAACAAAAACAAACAATTATTACCAACCCTGATAAACTAATCCAATCCGAATAGGGCTTTTGTTGGATACTGCGTCTTTAAGACTTGCTCTATGTAAATGAGCTCTGTTCTGATTGGACAGATCAAATCTCGAGTGACATGCAGCAAACTACACATGAAGAACTTTGTGTAAAAAAAGTAACTCTCTATATGTTCATCAGATAATGAAAATGAAGGAGAGGAAAATACACCAGCTCGATAAAAGGATTCAGAATGGTGCATTTTTATTTTATGTATTATCTATAAGAGCAAATAGATTTTTTATTTAAAAAAAAAAAGGCTGAATTAGAATGAAATAACATTTACTTACGGGTTGTGTGTCTGCTGTCGGGTCGAATATAGTTGGAACTTCCTCGTCCTTTGACTTCGCCTGCCCTGCATTGTGCTTTATGTAAATGACTGTATAATGGCTGCTATTGTTATTGATGTGAGTGGAGTTGTGCTTCCCCCTACTGGTCATGCACAAGCTCTGCTTGTACTTTTATTATTTACACTCTATTTATTAGTACAAGGCATTTATACCACAAGTCTGACCGGTCAGAACGTGAATTTTCCATAACAGCAGCTCTATGATTGCTCTACTTGAAATCAGGTTTATATCAGTATCTCTCGTTTCTATAGTAACGACTCGTTTACTTTCGGGAACTTTGACAGCAGAGATGCTCCGTATAATCTAAGGCTAATTATAAACAGATTATAATTGTATTTTTTTAACATGTCGCAAAGAAAAATGTGTACCGTTGACATGGTGAAAATTTCTAAGAGTAGATGTTTATGTAACGTTTATGGAAGGAGTCTCCAGTGTCAGTGTTTGTAACAGATAAGTCTTCAGGTAACATTGAAGCTGTGTGGTGTTGTTTTTTTGTCTTATTCATTTTAAGAGAGAGAAAAGAGAAGATAATGAGGGAACGACTGTTTATAGCTGCTATAACGTAAGGATAACTTGTCTCCGAGACGTTCCACAACTATAAGCGGATAAAAAAGCGTGATGTTTCTGTCATTCATAAAGTAAAAATTTTAATGGTTGGAAGATTGCTGTGGTTTAAGCAGCAACTCTGCTGTGCGTCGAGCCGCATCACGCCACCCGGTTGATTATTTTCCTATTATTAACAGCACACATCCATAGGATGAGCGTTTTATTCCTTACATAACTAGCGATATCTCTCCTCACATTCAAGCTGCATATGGTACTCAATCAAAAATAATGTAAATCTTGTATGTAGACCCGGTAGAAACGGGCTAGCAGGGCTAAAGTCTTTCAAAGATTAAAAAATACATCAATGTAAGGTTTCAGTTTTGGGATCCGAGATCCAACAAATGGCTGTTAACAACAACAAAAACAACAACGACGTCTTAAAGCGGGTCATTTTGGATTGCTGTGGAACCGAGAGCAACAGTACCAATGGTCATAAGTCACGTTTGGGCTGATGTATTTCAGCCCGCTTCACCGACACATCCCGAACAACATCACAGACAAAAGAACAATTCTAAACTACAGAATGTGGATCAGCAGATTTTGGACTCACTGCTGTTCCCCGGAGGCTGAAGGCTGTGTTTGGTCACCGCACACCAGCCCACAGGAAAGATGTCCCTGGAGTCATAACGGCACCAGTAATCGAACGCGCCTCTCCAGCCATCGAACATCACAAACACCTCTTCACCTCTGACCTCACCGATGGTTGCAGGACAGATGAGGTAAGGGTTCTTCTTGTCCACTGCTTCTAGCTTCATGCCTGGTTTGAAACTGTTCTGAGTGGGCCTCTGAGGTTCCTGAACAAAAGGTACACACACACACACACCCACTATTGTATATAGAATTTTCTAAGCGTAAGTGTCAGTTATGCGTTTATGAGGAAATTCGGAGCTATATGTAAGTGAATGTTACTAATGTTAAAAATTAAGAACTAAAAACAGAACATAGGATTGCAAGATACGCAAGTGGACAAGAAACCATAACTGTTACTTAAAGGAACGAAGCTAAACAGCTGACCTTTTTGAATGCAGACGCTGGCGCCATTTCTGCCCCATTCAGCGTCCTCAATAAAAACATGGGCCATGAGGAGGCATTCATCCTGAAGCCTAGAGAGTGAGAAAGAAAGGTAGGTAGCGTTAAACGAGGTATTATGCGTTCTAAATGAAGAGACAAAACCAGCACGGCGTTTCTTCCCTACCCAGCGGCGGCTGCAGCATATCTCCATTCTTCTCGCACGTTCCTATTGGCTGAATATCCGAGGAGTCGACCAGTCTCCAGAAGTCGTTGGTGTTGTCGCTGCCATCCAGGCGTAGACGAAGCCTGATGCCTGTTATGCCCATCACCGTGGCGATGCAGACGGAAGTGGAATTACGAGGATCGCGAGCCTCCAGCTTCATACCAGCCTTGAAGTCGTTTGATGGAGGGAGGCGAGACTGCAAAAGAGATGGATATTTTAAACGTGCATGCAAATGCAGTGCCTTGCATAAATATCCTGCACCACTGCGATTGCAGCCAATGGCAGTTCTACCTATTTTCACCTTCAAATGACATTATGTAAATTTACAAAATCTACAAAAAATTTATTCTGACCAACCCTGCATGCTCCTCAAGGAATTCTGACCAATCCTGAATGCTCCTGAAGAAATTCTGACCAACCCTGCATGCTTCCGAAGGAATTCTGACCAACCCTGCATGCTCCCGAGGTAATTCTGATCAACCCTGCATGCTCCCGAAGGAATTCTGACCAACCCTGCATGCTCCCGAGGTAATTCTGACCAACCCTGCATGCTCCCGAAGGAATTCTGACCAACCCTGCATGCTCCCGAGGTAATTCTGACCAATCCTGCATGCTCCTGAAGAAATTTTGACCAACCCTGCATGCTTCCGAAGGAATTCTGACCAACCCTGAATGCTCCCAAAGGAATTCTGACCAACCCTGAATGCTCCCAAAGGAATTCTGACCAACCCTGCATGCTCCCGAAGGAATTCTGACCAACCCTGCATGCCTCTGAAGGAATTATGATCAATCCCATCCTTTCCTAAAGTCATTCTGACCAATCCTCTCTGCTCTCAAAAGATTTCTGACCAACCCTGCATGCTCCCGAAGGAATTCTGACCAATCTTGACCATTCCCAAAGGAATTCAAACCAATCCGTTCACTCCCAAAGGAATTTTGACTTGTCCTGCATGCTTTTGAAGGAAATCTGACCAATGCCACCCACTTCTGAAGGGAATTCTGACCAATCCCCTCTGCTCCCAAAAGATTTCTGACCAATCCCGTCTGCTCCTGAAGGTATTCTGACCAATCCAACTAGCACCCAAAGGACTTCTGATCACTCCTGCCCACACCTGAATGAATTTTGACCAATCCTACCCCTTCTTGTAGGAATTCAGACCAGTATCTCCCACTCCCATAGTTAAAGGTTATACCAGAACTTAAAGTGGCACTCGTTCTTCTGTCTCACTCTCAAAAGGTTTTGTTTTGCACAAACCTCTCTGAGAACAGCACCATGTGTTCAGCTGCCCTGATCATGTGTGTGAGGAAACAAATATGGACTTTCTCACCTGTCTGAAGCAGCTGGGAGGGGCAGGTGTGGACGACGTCTCCTTCAGATACTCTTCCCATGAGAATGACTCAGGGGCTAAATAGCAAAAACAAACAAACACACACACACACACACAGATCACAGCTCTGTTTATTGACTCAGATGTACACAAGAGGGAGCTTTAGTTACAAAATGAAAATAAAAAATTTAAGTGTATCTCATCATCTGACTCCACTGGTTGACAGAGTGACATCACATCTTATCTACAGTGTAGACTGTGCCAACATTTAAAGTATCATACCTTACAACAACAACAACATTATAGCACTATAAAAACAAAAACAACTCTCTACAACTAACTGAATTCCACTATTCCTTATTTTGTGTTTTCAATATAATATCGAAGCTACTGTGCATACAAATATTTTTTTGTTAAACGTGGGGTTTTGTATAAACATTTGTTTATATATATATATATATATATATATATATATATATATATATATATAATTATATATATATAATTATATATAGTAATCAGTTTTGATTTTGGTCCTGTCCGGTCTATCATTGCTGTGTTACCTGACTGTGTTCTCCTGTTCAGTGTTCCACCAATGATTAGTCTATTTATGTCCTCTTGTTTCTGTCCCTCGTTGCAAAGCCTTATATTACATTCCTAACGTTAAGTCCTAGCCTTGTTTCCCTTGTTTCCTGGTTATGACCTTTTGCTGGTTTTTCCTGTTCTGATTATGGATTATCCTCATGTTGCGCTCTGTGGCTGTGTTGTGAACCCAGCTATGGACTTTGGCCACAATTTATTTGGCTTCCCAGTAATAAATACCAGTGTGAAAAACACACAAAAAAATGACCTAATAATTAAAGTGTGAGTTTACACACTTGTGTCCTGCCTCATCGCTACAATACGACGAACCACACGCTACAATACGGCTTAAAGGTACAGCCTCTTCGCTGTCTGAGAGGCAACTCTCGAAAGCGCAGGTGAACGCCAACAAGTGAAGACGAGCAAAGCTGAGAAGCTCTGTTCCGGTTGGGGGTGGGGCTTATTTCTGGACCAGAAGAAATGCATACTATTACCTGCCACGTAGAATAGTTAAGATATACTTTACCATTACAGAGAGATTTTTCAAATCCGCTCCAGACACTCAGAGTGACTTACAATCGACTTGCAGTTCAACTTGGTGCCTGAGGTGTATTCGAAATCGCTCTCTGTAATGGTTAAAAATGGCTGATAATCAGTACGTGAGGTGTGTCACCTTTAACTGGTGCAGGTCCTGTGTTGACAGGAGTACTCCTGCCCGCCTTCTCCTTCTTACTCTCCTTCTGATCTGGAGGACAAAAAAAAAAAAGAACAAAGAGACACTGAGACGTTAACGCATGAAATGTAAAATCCTTAAACGTGCACGTGATCCTGTTAGTATGAATATCCGGAGGTGGACAAATCATAAACATAAACTAAAGGCTAAAAAGTGGTAAGTTGTTATTTAGCCTAATCATTTAAAGCACAAACATTCGTTCCATATTTAATATCACTGCCATGAAATACAAGTATTACAGTGAAAAAGATTAAAATAACGTTAATAACAGAGGAACAATACAGCGTACTGATACTGAGTATCAATTTCAATGCATTTGCATTAAAAAGATTATATTTTATTTGTGTCATTACGGTCTCGTGTTGATATCGTCTCACATATCGGGACGTGTCTCGGAGCGTGGATTTAGCGCGTCGTCTCGTGCCTAGTTGCGACAATGTGATGGGTGTTTAAGGGTGTAAGAGTTTAAAAATAGCAACAGCAACATAAGTAGGAGTAGGCTTTTTTTTCTTTTCTTTTTTCTAATTTTTGAACCTATTTTTTTGTCCTCTGGGCAACTCTCGGACGTGACTTCCACAGCAGTTCAAGATGTAAGCCACTAATACGTTTGAATACCATCTATATTGTAGTTAAATAATACATTACATGTCCAGATATAAACAACTAAGATATGAGGTGTGAGATGCTTGATGTGTTTAAATGCCAGTGTGTTTCAGGCTTGTGGTTTCACCTTTCAGTGCTGTCCTGCCCATGCTGTTCATTGGCTACCACAGCTCCACAACACACGCACACACACACACACACACACACACACACACGCACACACACGCACACGTGCACACACACACACTGTGGCTCCCAACCTGTAAGACAGAGACAGAGACAGAAAGTCGATCAGGTGACAGAACAGTAAACTGGAGTTCCTGTCAGTTGCACATGGACTGCTGTCAGCGTCCTCTTTTCAAACCAGTGACGGCGCACACACCTCTCGCTTGAGCATCAACACACAGAACGCTCTAATGCAAAACACACGGAGAGAGCACTTCATTTACTTGCACATGAGCTGCTAAGGCACAGGAATGAGAATTTGCCTGCGAGACACACGAGCACCTGCGGTTCATCGCTGGGAACAGCCGAGGCACTCGGATAAAGCTGTGGTCTGTTAGAGTGCTCGTTTCCATTTATTTACTTATTTTAAAATGAAAACCATTGCACCATTATAATGTGTAAAGTAGAGGTGGGACAGCAGGCAGAGAGAAAAAAAACTTCACCGCAAAAATCTGCAGAAGTGTTTGGACTTATAACGTGTTTAAGCTCCGTTTATAGAATTACTACAAAAAGTCAAATAAAACCGAGAGATCTGAGCAATGAACTCAATCTTTACACTTTCACTACTGACCAGAAATGAAAACTAAACAAATTGTTGGCATAAATATGAACACAAAATCAAAAAAGAAAATGATAAAGTGTACATAGTGATAGAAAATATTCAAAGCACAGGGGTAAAAGGGGTAAAAACACTCCCTCTACTCTCCACAACTATCTTAAGACACCATTAAACCACTGAAATACAGCACACGCTTGTCCATCCTCCAAGCACGTTTATTAATATACTATGAGAACACCACACAGTCAACACTACACGGTGTAGCAACAACAGGGCAGGGTAATCCACAAAAAAAATACAATTACAGACCGGTGTTAAAAACAGAGGAAGCTAAAATATAAATATATATATATATATATATATATATATACACACTAGGATTAGAGACAAGACTAGGGCTTGGGATTTGAATAAATATTGTGTAAAAAAACTCAAAGGGTGTAAATACACGGGCTAATAAAGGCTTACAAGCAACAGGTGAGACTGGGAAAAAAAACATCCACGGATACAAGGGAAGAAAAACAGGAAGTACTGACCATATAAGGAAAGTAGGAAATAAAACAGGATAGATTATGAGGGGTAAAAATAGAGACAGAACCTGAAAGCAACCCTTATATTTCAAACATATGGAAGAGTAATTAAAAAAAAAAAATACATACACCAAAGAACTGTTGAATTTTCAAATCTATAGTAAGAGGAAATATAAAGATAATAATTACCAAACTACAAAAGCATGGTTGATGAATTTACCGCTTTTATCCTTAGTAAAAGCCTGGTCAGGGTGGTGTTGATTTCAATTCAGCTAATTGATTTTTAATTGGTTGTATTAAAAACGGTTTTAAAATAAATAAATTAAATAAACTGTGTGCATTTCTTATTAAACATGGAACTAATCCAATAGCAGGTATCAGTGTCAATCAGACACCGGGAAAAGATCAGATGTCTGAGGAAACGTCGGATATCGGATCCTGTAACAAACCGCAAACGCTGGAATTGGATTTGGAAAAGAAATGTTTACATATAAAGAGACTGGACTTCTTTCCTTTGTTATTATATTTGATACTTTGTGATGTCCCAAAAGATCCGATTGAACGTCTCTCCAGCTCCTATTTCCTACTCGGAAAGCCCGAGTTTGTCGAGCGCTCCGACTTCTGTGAGATCACTTCGACATGGCGGCGCTCGTAGTCAAAAGTAAGAACACAAGAAAAACAGCAATTGAAGTCTTTTGTGTTTCTGTTTATCGTTGAGATTGCTAAATAGTGAGCGATACTTTGAACATCGTAATTAAATTAATTAGAATATATTAAGCACCCACTGAGCAACTCTTCAATAATTCCAGGTTTTGTAGACGAGTGTTTACGGCGAGTGTTCATTTCATTTCCGACAGCTGGAGTCAGCGTGAACGATCGAATGTGTAAAGCAGGAGGTTCTGCGTTGGAAAATCCAGAGTTGTCGTGAACGCGGTGTAATTATGAACCGGAGCGATGTAGCTGAGGTTGAGGACCTGTCAGAGGAGCCAGAGTAATTCACACGCCGTTCGGACATTTTCACTTCTGGGTATTTTTCCCCAGTGTTTCCAGGAGTATGGCGGTAGGGTTTGTAGTTAATTTTAAAAAACAAACATTTGGTTTAGGCCACTTTGGGTTTAAGAGGGAAAACAGATAGGGATATTTGTAGAGCAGCTGAAGCAGGGTCGATGCTGGTGCTGATGATTGCTGATGATTGATGATATTGTGCTGTTAACTGTACATTGTGTCAGCATAATGCCTGAGGAAATATCGGAAACAGCAGGTCCGCTCGATATTCATAATGTGTGTGTGTGTGTGTGTGTGTATGTGTTGTTGTCACACACCGACAGCCCTAAAACCATATTTACATGATAAGCTATGAGGCTCCAATCTAATTTGACTATAGAATGCTATACAAATGTAAAAGTTTTTCATTCGTCCCTCTAGGAGAACCCTTTAAAATCAGAACGGTTTCCAAGTAGACAAAAAGCGACAAAAAACACTTAAATATTCAACAAGGTACCAAGTACCAGGAAAGTATAGCTAGATTTGTAAATCACCGACAGGTCCCGACATGTCACAAAGGGTTTTATTCCTATTATTACCACAGCAATCTGCCAACAATTCACTGTTTTTCTTATTAAAGCGTGCATTAGGTAAGATCTGACATCAAAAAAAAAAGCAAACGTAAATGGGTGGAGTTAAATAAGATTTGAACGATTTTTGTTACTCATAGAGCCCACCCTTATTTCCACATGTGCACAAAGCCCCGCCCCTAAAACCTACAGTGGTTCGAGTAGAGTTATCATTAGCAAGGACCGTCATGACATCATTTTAAGGTGCACTCAGACATTCGACTTCTGCGAAAGTGGTGTTTGGGGGGGGGGGGGGGCATGTCTGTAAAAAGACTGACAAAAATGGCCAATCCAAATGCAAACAAACATCCCGTACCAGAAGGCAGGTTTCCAAACTGGGTCGTTTTTCAGCTTTGTAATACACTTGTTCTGAGATAATGGCTTAAACTATTTTATTTATTTTTCTTTTCTTTTTACATTTCTACATAATTTTACGTATTATTTATACTAGTACGAAATGAAAAATATTGATTATTGCACCTTTAAATCATGACGTGTCGTACTTTTTGTTTTTTAAAATCTGTTTATAGCTACGTTTATTGTTATGGAACGTCCACAAAACAAGTTCGTTCCTGTTACCACTGAGCATCTATAAACAGCCGTGAGCTCCTTTTCAATTCAATTCAATGCAATTTTATTTGTATAGCGCTTTTAACAATGGTCATTGTCTCAAAGCAGCTTTACAGAAACATATAAACACAGGATACAGATTTTAAGTGTGTGAATTTATCCCTATTGACCGAGCCGGTGGTGAGGAAAAACTCCCTAAGATGATACGAGGAAGAAACCTTGAGAGGAACCAGACTCAGAAGGGAACCCGTCCTCATCTGGGTAACAACAGATAGTGTAAAAGTAAAGGGAAGTTCATTATGGTTTTTACATGACGAGTCTTTTTTGAACTAGTCCACTGTTCACTAAAGGAGACTTGAGTGCAAGATTGTATGTAGTAATTGTGGTCCCAAGGCCATCGCAGCAACCGTAGTCCCAGCAACCACAGCGAGAATGTCCATGTGGAACTGAGTCCCTGTGAAATAGCTGTTACTATAGACACGATAAAAGAGTATATTGATCTAGCTCGATACTTAAGAATTATAATACTGTTGTCGTGGGAAAATTTCAATTTAAAGCATCCTGACTAGCGCAGCGCCCCATTCAGAACGTCGTAAAAGCTCCAAAGTCTTTAGAAGTTTCATATGTTGCTCAAAGTAAATCGTTTGAAACATAACACAATCAGTACAATAATATTCTTCACCGGACAGAAGCTTCATGAATGTTTGGAAAACACGGTTTCATAAAACTATAACCATTATTGTTATTACAATTTTTTTTTCTTTCCACAAACTGATGTTAAGTTCTGAAGAAGCAGAGATGTCTGGTTAGTGTCTGTCTCACAGATGTCTTTCTGTTTGTCATACGCAAGTGAAAAACTGCTTCACTTTATTATAGTCAGCTGTAAACCTTGTGTCCTACCACACACACACATATATATATATATATATATATATATATATATATATATATATATATATATATATATATGTGTGTGTGTGTGTGTGTGTGTGTGTGTGTGTGTGTGTGTGTGTGTGTATGCAAGTAAACCACAAAATAAAAAGAGTTCCTGTTATGGCTTTCTTTCTGTTCCAAAACACTAACTCCGGCGATATTGTCCTGTGTTGTTACTATAGACACGATAACATATTCGAACACGCGCGTTAATATAAACCCGTGATTTATATTATGCCTCGCAGCCGGAACTACTGTCAGATCCGCCGTTGTGGAAAACGAATCATCAGAAACATTTTCTGATTGTGTCGAATATAACACAACGCAATTACAGCGACTTTCTCCATTTCTGCATCCTGTAAAACCCCATACTCACTATCGACCATCCCGTTCCACCGTCTCCCCTCCATCCATCTTTGTCGTCCTTGTTGCCGAGGGCGATAAGGATTCGTCTAAGCTAGATATGCTTGCATGTGTCTGTATTAGGGGTCGTGTAAATGTGTGTGTGTGTGTGTGTGTGTGTTTGTCAGGGTTGGAAAACACCCCCAAAAACTTAAAAGCATTCCAGCTACACTTCCTCCCCCAGACTTCGTCTCACGCTCCCGTACACTACATCAGCTACACACACACACACACACACACACACACACACACACACACACACACACACACACCACCGTGTCTCAATACACTTCAGTTAATATATATTTATACTGAAACTTCCAGAATATTCCGAAAGCTTGTTGGCTCCGTCACATCTGTGAATCTTATTGACGAGAGTTAGGAAAAAATTCCCGGAAGTTGGGAAGTAACATGACATACGCAAGAGGCTCGAGGATAACAGTGTAATAGCAATGTAGTACGCTGAAGAAGAAGAAGAAAAAAAAGAATGTTGATTATTTTCCTATTGGTGACACGGCCTTTTGCACATCAGTACATTGTTCCCATTGACGTCAACGGTTAAAAAAAATATTTTTTTTTAAAAGGTGTGTCTATGATGCCCTTTATCCGTGTACCTTTGTGTTTGCTTATTGTGAGCTTGACCTCGGAATGTTTTTCTGAATCTTTACTTTTGGATTATCCTTGGTGATTGTTTGTTGGGTGTTTTTTTTGTTTTGTTCGTTCTGTTTAAATAAGCTGTCGTGTTAGACGCCAGGCGTGCACAGATACAACAACTGTTTTAAATTCCTATTTAAAATGTAAAAGTGCTACATACAGCAAGTACGTGTGAACGCTACATTTATCATCATTAAGACCAATGCATCGCTACTAAATATGTAAAACTAAGAACTTAATGGCATAATTAGCGGTTAGGATGTTTGCCCCGCACTTCCGGGGTCGGGGGTTCGATTCCCGACTACATCCTGTGTGTGGAGTTTGCATGTTCTCCCGGTACTTCGGGGGTTTCCTCCGGGTACTCCGGTTTACTCCCCCAGTCCAAAGACTTTGTAGGCTGACTGGCATTTCCAAATTGTACGTAATATGTGAGTGTGCGTGCGATTGTGCCCTGCGATGTGTCGGCACCTCGTCCAGGGTGTCCCCCGCCTCATACCCTGAGTTCCCTGGGATATACTCCAGGTTCCCCACAACCCTAAGTAGGATATGCGGTCCAGAAAATGAATAGATGGATGGGTGGGACAAATTTTCATAGTCATAATACTAGTCCAAAATAATCCAAAATAACTGTGACTGTGCCCTCCCCTCCCTCTCTCTTCTTGTGGTTCCACGAGGCCCACGCTGTGTTCTTCAGCTTTGTGGTAACTCGGCTTTCTTCTCTGCCTTTTTGATGGTTGGTGGCTGTCGCTTCCACACGCATTACACTTTCTATCATATCAGAACAACGAAACCACGACACGTCTAATTTTAGCAACACCTGCCTCAGTTACTATTAGCACACATCCTCCTGTGTAACCAGTACAAAACTCTGGAACACGATTATGTAAATGTGACAGCAAATTTTTTATTTTTTTTTATGGACATGGACAAGTGCACCGCAGGAAGATGAACAAACATCACAGACAGGAGGTTTGGAAAACAAAACTAAACCCTGCATTATTGCACATTTGCAGTGATATTCCATATGCAATCCATATTAGAAATGGACACCTTGATTCATGACGTCCAGGAGTACAGGAGGTTCGGTTTTTCCATAAATGTCAGACCTAACCTTAATTAAACGCCACACACAGGCTACAAATTTCCTTTTTGGCTACACTGTTTGTGAGTGTAATAAATGTGCAAAATAATAAAAGCTGTACATTGTATTACACTCTTTTTAATGAAGTCGTCGATTCTTCAGGATTTCATGCGAAATCAAGCAAACCCTGCAATATTCCGCGGAGTCTGCAATTTTTTGAAAATTGACGAAGATTTTCTGCAGATTTGGGCCAAGTAGCATCATGTGACATCATCACAACCAGTCTGTACAAGTATCCTTTTAGTTTAAAAATTTTTTTGCGCTTTTCTTTTGCGGGAAACTCTTTGAAGTAGCGAAACTGCACGAAATGTTTGACGCACGTGAATTGAAGAGGGCTTTGGCCGAATTTGAGTTGTGACGAAGTCACGTGATGTGTCTCGGCCCAAATCTGTGGAAAATCTGTGGTAAAATCTGCACTCTCCTCCTCAGTTTGTTTGATTTTGCGTTAGCCTAATTACTGCGATCGCAAAATAGAAAAATTCTGGAGGGACTGCACGACGTGCGTTCAGCTGAAGCCCTCTTCGATTCACGTGCGTCGAAGATGTGTAAGCCTAAAAGGTCTCATTTGTCAACAAACATCACCTGAAAGAATTTCACGCATTTGCAATTTCGCCAATTCAAGTAGTTTTCCACAAAAAAAGCACAAAAACCTCCGCATATTGCATTGCAAAATCAAGCATTTTTACTCCTGTATGGATTGATTCTTGAACTGAGAGTGTGCAGCATGGATGCTCGTGTCCATCACTACGAGAGCCATTCTCGTAGCTCAATGATCAGCTGTCCTTAGATGCAGGATGCTACATCTACAACAGCATCTGGGAGGTTTTTCCAGGCTTCACACCCGGCCTGTCCCCCACCCCCACCCACAACCTTCTAGACTTCTCGTTATCTCCAGACAACAGTGACTATTAAGCATAGAGGTCGACTAGTCTGTGTAACCCCTAACAAGTAACGAATTCATTCACGCTCTACAGCATATCACAATATGGACGAATATAACGGCAATATGGATGTTCAGCCCATGTCATCATGTCCATCTTACAGGCATCCTGCAGGAAATCCTGCACCACCACCACCACCCAAAATGACCTGAACTGCAAGGAAGTAGGAATGTTACATTTTCGTTTTCATATCCCCAAAATGACCTCATCTTTTATAATGGTTTTGTGGTCATTTATGATAATTAATTAGTAAAGAAAACAATCCTAGTTGTTGGAGTGCCATGTCTTTCTGTTTAGTGAACAGACTTCTGGGACGCCTTTAGGAAGAAGGTCACATGAGAGAGACAGCCTTGAAATCTGTCCAAATAGGACAGATGTCCTTATTCTGCCGTCCAAATGGGACAGACGAAACTGGGTGGTCCGAATGCCGCAATGAAACGCTTGCCAAATGGAAACAGAAGTGGCCACGACTTTGAAGTGTCCAGCATGACCATAAATGGGCATGCTGCTGGATTCTGATTGGTCAGAAGTTGGTCAGCGTTGTTTCATTTTCTACAACGCCAGAAAACCACAGGTTTGTATCAATGCACTTGTTCTTAGCTAATATGTTAGCGGATACGCTATAATGTAAGTGATACAAATCCTGACTTCTTTTTTTTTTTTTACGTTGGCAAGTTGCGGTAGTGGACTAAGGAAACTAACGTAATCACCCTGACACCGCACCTTGTTGTGCGTTATTCCTACACGTCATACCGACCAATTATTAGCACAAGAAATTATAGGAGCATAGACAACAAGTCATTACGTAATACAATTTTTCATTTCATAATCAAAAGCTTCACTCGCAAATCCCATTACATAAGTGTACCGTGAAGGGCGATATTTATCCCGGATGCACTGTTCCTTTACGTACCCTTACAGACTAATAATTATATTGAGAATAAAACTGTTTGACAGACAGCAGGAGGAAAGCTGTAGAGGATTAACACCACTGGTGTTGGAACGTGGGGAGATGTTTCAGTGAAACGCTTAACCGAAAACATGACATTTTTCCATTAACGCCACACATTCATTTAAGTCGTAATTGCTTGACACAAATGCGGGCCGAGGATTTAATTTCGGCAGCCGAAAGAGGCAAATCATTTGGGAAATCAATTATCCTCTAACGGAATGGGATCCTGCAGCCACAGCCCCAAAATTATCCTTACAAATGAACTCGTGCAAAAATATCTATTTTTAAACTCGGATATAAAAACCTGCAAATTCTACCCAAAAGTTTGGTGCAATTGAATTCAATTTGGGACTCGAGTTCTGAAAAATAATAATAATAATAGTAAGAATAAGAATAAGAATAATATGTATATAAATATTTTCCAGGACTGCTCATGGAACCGTTCAACCGTTCAGAAATGTTGATCATGATGTTAACCATTTGTGATTTTTTTTTTGCTTTTGAGTATTTAATTTAATGTGTTATTTAAAAAAAAAAAAGATGTATAAATGATGGAATCCGTCATTTCAAGGGTTAAAGTGTGGAAATGGGTTTGATGTGCGTCTGTGTGATGTATAGACAAGCCTGTGGACCGGTTGGATGAAGCAGAGCTCTACCTCCTCTCACCTGAGCACGTGGGAAGAGCAAAGGCAGCAGCAAGATCCAGAGAGATTCACCCTCCGGATATAAAGCCAGAGACAGGGCAGATAAAAAGATCAGCTCTCAGTAAGGGACAGAGAAAAAGAGAGAGAGAGAGAGAGAGAGAGAGAGAGAGAGAAAATATAGCGTACTACTATCTTGTATTATAATGAATAACAAATCTAATCATAGGCAGTTTGCTGTGATATAAAAGCAATACACCTTTAAGGGGTGTGCTGTTATAGGAAAATAATCAATAAATTATACCACAGCAATTTGCACAGTAACAGTGCCATAATTACCAAATTTGTAGTTAAGTTTAACGCAACAAGTTAGTTCATGTACTTACGCTGTAGCACGTATAACCAACCTCGATTTTCTTCTCTATGTGAAGTTTAAAAAAAAACAACACGGAAACCCGAGAAGCGCAGACTCCTCTGTCCTGAAGACTTTCACGTGGTGGAAAACCTCCTGACTGTTACAAAGTGCTGGCACTGGAGACTCCTTCCATAAATCATTAACCTTTAACTTCAATCAGCGCCGTTGTTATAGGAAACAAATCAACACCAATCAGAATCCAAGGATTCGACACTGACCAATCCGAATCCGAGGGTTCATCACCAACCAATCAGAATCCGAGGATTCAACACCGACCTATCAGAATCCGAGAATTAAACACCGATCAATCAGAATCCAAGAATTAAACACCGACCAATCAGAATCCAAGAATTGAACACCGACCAATCAGAGATGAGAATTCGACGTCACACTGGTATAACAGCTTATAACAGAGGTAAAGACCACACTCTTGCTGTTACCACCTTCTTCACGTTGCGTGTCTCCTCCGTACGTAGTTAAGTAAATAATGGCCGGATTCGAAGGCTTCCCCTACAGCGGTGCGAGTCAGAAGGCGCTCAGGGCCACGTGCACACTGCTGTGGGTGCGTGTTACTGGACGATGCAGAACGTAGCCGGGGGGGACGCATTCCTGAGCCTCACACACAATCAACCCCTCTTTTCTGACTCACTGCACAACATACCTTTCTCACACACACACACACACACACACACACTCTGAACATCTTACACTACTGTGTAAACATGATGTACAAGTCAGCATTTCAATCCCAATTTCAATTTATTTTATTTATATATATATATATATATATATATATATATATATATATATATATATATATATATATATATATATATATATATTTATATAGAGGAAGTGACAAGCGTAAAAGAGGATGTGACTCAATGGGGGGTCGTTAAAATAACCATTTAATTAGGACAGTTTATTGAAAGCAGCAGGCGACCGGTTTGATCATCTCTCTTTAACTAGAGCGACACCTCCTGCGCCAGGAGAAACGCCAGCTCGGACAACATTAAACACCCTGCAGCATTTTTATATCCGAATCAAATATCTACAGGTACGACAGACAAAAAAAACAGATCAGTGTTGTTGTTTTGTTTTTGTTTTTTGTTTGTTAAAAATGGGCACAGACATTTCCAGGTGCTAAGGACGAAAGACCAAGGTTTTATTTTTTTAATGCAGGAGTCATTATCGTGAGCTCTTGTATGGGGAAATGCGGGTTTTCCTGAACTCTGGGCAACTTGAACGTTGTCGTAGCTCAGCACTACGAAGGACAAAAGGCAATTATATCACAATATTTGCAAAATTGTGTACGGTAAATGCTAGGGAAATCTCTACAGATCGAATCGTCCGATTTCTTATTTTGTTTTGTTTTTCTTATGATTGTAAAAACGTGTTATGGATAAGCACTTCTTGATTCTGATTGGTCAGAAGATGTTGACGTTGAGTTTTCTATAACAGCAGCCGTAATCGTTTCCATAGTAACAGTTCGAACGTTCACAGGAAGCTGTACGGCAGACGCACCGCTTAATCTAAGCTTAATAATACATCGGTTGTTACTGTATGGTGAGGTTTTCTGTAAGGAGATTTTTGGAAGGAGTCTCCAGTATCAGTGCTTTGCAAGAGTCAGACATTTTTTTTTGTCTGGTTTCTCTGTAACGTGACAAGCTGTGTGTTATTCAATTTTATTTTTTGGTTTATTTAACTTCAGAGAGAGAGAATTAAGAAAGAGAGAAAGCACAGCAAGACCACAGCAAGACTGTGCACCTCTTACATCGCTGGTCATATGACATACGTGATGATGAAAACATCCTTTAACCAGCCATCAACTTGACGTCATGGTCGTATATGCAGCGAAAAAGAACCGTATCATCAATGTATCCTCTCCGAACGGTTAATACGAGCTCTTCCTGTTCTATTCTAGTTGTCCAAGTGATGAAGCACGCGAATGAGCATCCTGAACACACACACACACACACTCTGCGAGTGTTATTCTCGCGAGTGTTATTCTGTGTGTGAGGCTGATTCACAGCGTTCACATGATCCCACAAGCGGAATATCAGTCATGAAAATTTTTCAGCGTGACGTAGGGCTGCACGATTATGGCCAAAATGATAATCATGATTATTTTGATCAATATTGAGATCTCGATTATTTATCATGATTATTCATTGATTTTAGGGACAACATATTTTTAATGCACTTTCACATTTAAATAAACAGACCGCTGTTTTCAACCTCCATGTGTTGCTACATTCCTGCTGATGTACAAATCTTTGCATCAAATTAGACTGGCCCTTAAAGTGCATCATCTCGTAGAAGCAAAATATAAATAAATAAAATTGTACCAAAATATAGGATAAGTAAAAATAAAAATGCCATCAACCAAATGAAAATATGCAATCCAATATAACAATATGCAACCAAATGAAAACAATGCAGGCGTATGCAGAAAAGGCAATTACAGTGTTTACAGGAGGAGAGACGCAGCCAAATCACCCAACAGAGTGGTGCAGGGACAACGTCATTTTGTACCGAAACCCAGAAGTTTTCATCACACCAGTTCCCTCGACAAAACCCAACAGGATTTTTTAAAATTATTGCACAAAATAAGCTCTGTGGCCAACAAAAGTTTACAAGACTAACACGTTTTGTCCATCAAGACAATCTTCACAAACAACTTTTATGAAGTTTGAAGCTTAAATACAATCGGCAGAAATAAACAGCAGCCTCGCTTTCATTTGAACTCGATCTCTGACTCGGTCTCGCTTTCATTTGGACCCGATCTCTGACTCGGTCTCGCTTTCATTTGGACCCGATCTCTGACTCGGTCTCGCTTTCATTTGGACCCGATCTCTGACTCGGTCTCGCTTTCATTTGGACTCGATCTCTGACTCGGTCTCGCTTTCATTTGGACTCGATCTCTGACTCGGTCTGGCTTTCATTTGGACTCGAATTTCTGACTCAGTCTCGCGTTCATTTGGACTTGAATCTCTGACTCTGTCTCGCTTTCATTTGGACTCGATCTCTGACTCAGTCTCGCTTTCATTTGGACTCGATCTCTGACTCTGGCTCACTTTCATTTGGACTCAAATCTCTGAATCGGTCTCGCTTTCATTTGAACGCGATCTCTGACTCGGTCTCACTTTAATTTGGAGCTTCGTGAACATGGGCGGGAATCATTCAAATGTTGAAGCCACGTAACCGTTAGAGACCTAATTTTGAAATTAAAAAAAGACCATTTTTAGCCTAATGCACCTTTAATGTCGCGTTAGTTGATTTTTACAGGCGCGAAAAAAAGAGATAAAAAGCTCTGACATCTGATGATAACGACGATACTTTGAAAAGTCCCCTTTCTCAAGAAACAATATTACATCAGTCTTATTCTGAACTCAATGATCTCTATTGTAGTGGCCATTATCACAAGTCTGAGATGTATAAAGAGATTGTTATGTCTGTTTTGCAAACCAAGTTGAACCGTTTTCACAGGCAGCTTTGAGAAAGTAACTCGGCCAAGTTCATTTCTAAAACGAAAATAAACATTTTCCAATTTCTTAGTGACACAGCAAGAAGACACACACACACACACACACACACACACACACAAATCCCATTTTTAAAAAGGTCATATTGTCCACCGACAGACTGAAATGAATAATACAGCACAGGAAGTGTGATAATAACTTTTGAAAACAGACAGGCCCGAATAAGAAGCGGCTTAACAGGAACTTCATTATCATTTATTACACACCTTATAAAATATACATAACATTGTCTTTTGTAATAATATTGAGTTGTTCATCTACAGAATGATCCATGTCAGAATGAGGAGAATGACCGAGCACTAGAGCGATAAGAACATAAATACTGACAGATTACCGTCGTAATACACTTCTCTCAGAGTATCATGAGTATAAAATAAATACTGAGTATAAATAACATTTATTTACCTTCCAGAACGAACAACATGAAATAAACGAGCTCTAAAAATGTCCGATCTGATCTGATTTAATTTGTGAGAATCACTCTGGAACTTTCACTGTCCCTTCTTTCCCACATAAGGTCTTATATACAGTATACTGTGGTTTATGAAATGTCTTCAAGCATCATGAAATACTATTGTATAAGTACTCACATAAGCAAGGACAGCGGCAGTGGTGAAATTCATATCGTAACACTTATAAATTTATTTTTATACACCTAATACTAATATTACTAACAGTAATTGCTGCTATGATTAGGCTACTAGTGCTAAAATTATTATTTTAGTATCAATCCATCCATCTGTTTTCCGTACCGCAGATCTTACACAGGGTCGCGGGGAGCCTGGAGCCTATCTCAGGGGACTCGGGGCACAAGGCAGGGGACACTCTGGACGGGGTGCCAACTCATCTCAGGGCACAGTCGCACACACACTCACACACTGCGGACAGTTTGGAAACATCAACAGCACGTGCCTTTGGACCGGCGGAGGAAATCGGAGTACCCGGAGGAAACAACCGAAGTACTGGGAGAACATGTGAACTCAGGGCAGAGCACACAGGGCGGGGGCGGGATTCAAACCTCCAACCCCAGACGTGCGAGGCAACCGTGCCCTCATTTATTTAACTGTTCATTTTTTTTTTATGTATTCTTCTTATTATTATTATTATTAGTAGTAGTATTTGATTATTTTATTATATTAGTATAGCTATTACTGTTATTGTCATTATATTATTATTATTATTTAATGTTTTCTGACGAGTACTAGTATAATATATATACATATACATATATATATATATATATATATATATATATATATAATTGTTATTAAATGTTTAGATAGACAGATATACACACAAGCATACCAACGATTATTATTAGTAGTAGTAGTAGTACTTTTTTATTATTGGTATTAATAAATCAACAATATAAAATGAACATTATTATTTATTATTATTTACTATGAAGTAACAAACAGCAATTTAAAAGATTTATTATTGCCATCATTGTTATTATTGTTGTTGTATTATGTTTTAATTATGATCCCTGGTTTGAAATAATTAACAAATATATAAACACAGTGTTGTTGTTGTTTATCATAGTTGTTGTTATTGTTATTAGTATTATTATTATTAGTAGTAAGAGTAGTAGATGGTAAATGAGTCTTACTTTAATTGCAGTGTTTGTAGTTGTATTTGAGGAGAAAGTTGAGTGAGACAGAAAGACGTGTACGTCATTCGGCCTGTGTGCTGATGACTCGGATCAAGTCGTGCTCTGAGGAAACGTCATCACAAGCCTTCTAACACATCAGCAACACAATCACACAAAACTGTGTAGAAGTGTGTCCTGGGAGACTCCACACACACTCCACCTACACGACCGGAAGACACGGGAGCGCGCGATGGGCTTATTACCGCTTTATGAAGGTTAATAACGGGGGTAGACGCCCATCAGCGGCTCCCACTTTGGAGAAATAAGATGAGAAACACATCGCGACGCGGTGAAAGTGTTTACACTGAAGCTCTGCTGTAAAAGCTGCTCTCTCTCTCACACACACACACACCGCAGGCGCAGAAAGCCCTCACACCGACACACTGCAGCTTCACACACCGAGCCCTGCCACACCGAGCACACAAAGCGGACACGTACCTGCGCGAATCTGTCGAAATTGAAGCAGATCTCAGTAGTTTTCACAAGACCTGGCCGCCATATTTCGATAACCTCTGTGCGCGTGCGCATGCGCAGAACCGAGCACCGAGACTTTTCATTGAAACCGCCGCTACAGCGTTATTTACTCCCACCCGTATTTAGACAAGCCCCGCCCCCTGCGCGTTGTTTGGCTTCTGCTTCAATATTACAAGCTTTAAAACAGCAGTGACTACAGTATATATATATATACAGTATATATATATATATATATAATATTCCTACATATATATATATATATATATATATACAGTATATATATATATATATATATATATATATATATATATATATATATATATAATATTCCTACAACCCCAATATGCAACCTCAGTTCCAAAAAAGTCAGGACAGTATGAAAAATGAAAACAAAAAACTAACAAAAAGAGTCATCTGAAAATTCAGTTCACCCTGTACTGTATTGAAAATACATTATTTACACATTATCTGGTGTTTTACTTTGTGAGTTTTATTAATTTTTTTTTTTTAATATACACTTGTTTCAAATCTAATCACTGCAACACACTCCAAAAAACTTGGGACAGTCGAATGTTTACCACTGTGTAACATCAGCTTTTCTTTTAATAACACAGTTGGTTAAGATTAACAAGCGGAATTCCCCCCCCCCCGTTCATACACTATGCATTTCTTCAGCTGAGTAACTGTACAGGTCTTCGTCGCCTTATTTTTTGCTTCATAATGCACCGCACGTTCTCAATCGGAGACAGGTCAGCACTGCAGCAGGCTATACTAGGCCATATATATATATATATATATATATATATATGTGTGTGTGTGTGTGTGTGTGTGTGTGTGTGTGTGTGTGTGTGTTAAACTTTTGATCTTTTATTTTAAAAAAATCACAACAATACTCTGCTCTCATGAATATCAAACAAGTGTAAACAAAACAAACTACGAACAAACTAACAAAGCTTTCTGGCAGAGGCAGTTAGTTTACAAATTATCAGTAAATTAATGAAAGAAAGAAACTAATACATAAAAAGATACATACACACACACACATTTGGAGAAGTTAGATATGAAATGTGAGAGCACATCCTGCAACAAATCAAATCATGAGGCAAAATCAACAGGAAATGCCTTCAAAATAACCAAAAGAGAGAAAGACAATAAAGCTTTTGTCCCCATCCTCTCACTCTCCAAACTGATCTAAAGATGCCACTGTTCAGGAGATGAAAAAGAGGTTGATGGAAATGACTAATATCATATTCAGATGAAAACGTTTGAGTTAATATCATTTCAGTTTGTTCGCTATTAGCAATTTATTATAGGATATTAACATAAAATTGCATTAAATGATTTAAAAATGGTTCTTCAATAGTTCCTTGTATGGTTCTGATCTACAGGGCACTAAATTCTTTTCTTTAAAAAAAAATAATAAAAGTGTACATTAATTGAGCACACTTTGAGCATATAACAAAACTGAAACCTAATGCACTAAATGTGTCGATATATTAATTTCCGTGTCTGCTATATTTTCTAAAGGGGATGAAAACTTTTGCATTACTTTTGGTAATGTAGACTCCCTTGCAAACCATAAACAAGTAGCTGGAAGATCCTATAAATGAAGATATTCCACATCGTGTACTTCATGATGTTTTACTATATACTTATTACTAAAGACACACATGCACTTATGTAATACCCTTTTTGAGGGGCGGGGGAGGGGGGGGGTGAATGACATGATTTTTTTCTTAAATAATAATTTTACAAATAATTTTCACAGACTCATAAGTTTAATAAATTTCTTCATAAATTTCATACATTTCTTTAATACAATACATGAATGCATTCTATTAAAATGAAACAGTGTAATGTGATTGTACCTGAAGTCACCACACGGTGGCGCTTATGACTTGTAAAATGAAGGAAGTGAAGAAGATTGAGTCAATCTGCACCTCTCTCGTTCTCTCAGCTAAAAGTGTTATTTAACAATCTCTTATTATTCCTTTATCTGATATGAGTTCATATGTAATGGCTGTCTGGATGTCAGTAATGTAATATGTTAATATGTAATGCTTTGTTAATCTCAGTTAACTCGATAACTATGTTCAATTTCTGTTAGTTATTACGTCAACATTATGCTAATTAGAATATGCAAATTCAGCCATGTTCTTCCAGCTGTAGGTGTTGTGTAAAAGTTTGTGTAAAACTTTAGGAACTTTATCTCTATATGTGTGTTTTTAAATTCATAAAACGCATCATTTATTTAATTTGAACTATCCCTTGTTAAGATTTTTTATCCTTTAACTGTACTTTTCATTTGTTTGTAGTCATTCTTTACATTATAATGAATGTATTAATGATTATATTATATTTAATTTTGTTTTTTTATCAGGGCGCAGGGTTGCTTAGTGGTCAGCACGTTTGCCTCACACCTCCAGGGTCAAGGGTTCGATTCCCACTGTGACTGTGTATGTGGAGTTTGCATGTTCTGTGAGGGTTTCCTCTGGGTACTCCGGTTTCCTCCCCCAGTCTAAAGACATGCATGGTAGGCTGAACCCCGATGCCCCCTGGGATAGGCTCCAGGTTTCCCCATGACCCTGAAAAGGATTAAGTGGTATAGAAGATGGATGGATGGATGGATGTTTTTATAATAAATATGCTGTTTAAGTTCTAAATCGTGCATATGTAAAGTATTGTGAGATTTTTTTGGATTATTTTGCATGCAATTATTCAGTCCAATTCAGTTTTATTTATATAGGCTACTGCATTTAACAATGGACATTGTCACAAAACAGCTTTACAGAAATCTGAATATAGATTTTTAAGTCGTCCCTGGTGATGATGATGATGTCTTGTTTCTGTTATTATTATTATTATTATTATTATTGCTACTATTGATTATGATGATGATGATGATGATGATGATAATGATAATGATGATTATTATTATTGTTAGTTTGTTGCTTTGTCTGGCACACTTGCTATTACTGTTGATAGTGATGATGATGATGATTATAATCTTCATCATTTATTATTATTATTATTATTATTATTATTATCATTATTTATTAATTTTAAGTTTGTTTGGCAGACTTGCTATTACTATTGTGATTGCATATTATGATGATGATGATGATGATTATTATAATTATTATTGTTATTGTTGTTGTTGTTGTTGTTGCATTTATTTATTTATTTATTTATTTATTTATCTATTTATCTATTCTTTAGGCCTAGCTGTTTTACTTTTTTTGTTCCATCTGGCAGAATCAAACCTGAAAATAAAACTATTTTGCATTTTAAACGTCAAATTATTAAATAATAAAATAATAATAATAATAATAATAATTACAAAAAAACATTAAAGATAATTAAAATAAATTCACAGTACGCACTTTCTGATTACAGAACTCTAGTTTGACAAGTTCGGCGAAAGAGACGCAACCAATGTCCCATGTCCCGCCTTCTGGCGGCTGATCTGTGTCCTGGTTGGTTCGTTCGAGCAGAGGCGTGCGCGTGCGGAACGCAGTGCCCCTTTTGGATTGGACGACGTCGCGTCACTCAAAAGAACTGTTGCTATCACCTCTCCAGTCCGATGACAACTGCGCTGAGGTTCCTCAACTATGCAGCAGCGGCAGTAGCAGCAGGAGCAAGAGCAGGAGCAGCAGTGGAGATGTGGTGCTGTGCTCCGGGCTGGAGGACTGAGCGCTCACACATTCCTCTCAATCCCCCGCAGTATGAGTGAGTATGCTTTCGTTCCACTGTCTCGAGCATGTGTTTATATTATCTGCTTTATGCTCTGGGGATTAAATAGCCTGCGGAATGAGCAAGAACAGCAGGTTACGCGTTAAAACTAACACGGAGCGGATGTGGGTGAAATCATAGCAACAGCAAACGGATTTATTATTATTATTATTATTAATATTATGAATGAGATTTTCCCAGCCTCACCGACTGGCTTTCATAATTACTGAGTAGGCTGCTGTTACTGACGTACTTAACATCACTTTGTGTAGTGAGAACTACAGCCATAAATGATAAAGACGCGTTGTAATGTCCACATTCTGTGCTGTATATGTATTTAAAAAAATAAGATCACAAGATCATTTGATCTGCACCTGTGTTAATAGTCAGGTTATACTGCATGTGCCTGGTTGTTGCAGTGTAATACTGCTGTTCAGCACAGTCTCACACCTACGCACTTCCAGCCTATTGCGTCGCAAACCAAAACAGAGTTGCAACACTGAACCGACTCTCTGACTCGGTTCAAATTGATTCACAGCCCGGCTCATCCCCCCTCTACCCCCCCCCCCCCAAAAAAAAGGGGGGAGGCCCTCAAACCAAGCCCTGTGTGGGCTGCTGGAGGTCAGGATGACATCATGTAGGTCATTTGATCATGAAGGGTGGTGAAGATATGGACCTTGCTTTAGCGCACACATATCAGTAAAAGCCCACAACGTGTAATTAGGCTGTAAGACGACTGCTGCGGTGACTCACAGTCAACCATCAAGAAGCAAACCTAAAAACTCGAACGCGTCAGACCTGAAGTGCAGCCGTTCAGGGACGCCTTCCAGGAAAACGGTTACGAAGAACGTTCTCACCGCAGCTTTTCTTCTGCTCTGGATCTCTGGAATGGTTCTTTGTCAGGATAGATTTACCATATATTGACTGACACGTCGCGCATGCCAACACGGGACACGTGTCGTAAAACACCTGACTTAGCAGCCGTAGAGCTTGTAGAAAAAGTCGGTTCGTTCGTGAACGGAGTAATAATAAGATCCCACAGGTCTCCATCAATATATTTTGTCCCCATCTACAGGACGTTATTAAAAGTCTTTTGTCTTGGATTGTTTTGGAGATTGTTTACGCAACCCGAGCACAACAGTCTGCACCATAAGAAACATACACAGAATGTTACGAAGAAAGAAGCAAAGCTGAGGCTGATTTCTTTCTAGCCCCGACTGTAGATTCATACAGTGTATCAGTGACAATCGTGTCAGGTGATTACGCGGGTGTGTGATACGCCCCCGAGATCTAGATTTTATCTCCAATCGGGCTGATATTTTTCAACGCACATCCGTAACATGTCATCAGCGACGTGAAATACAGTAACATTTGTAACGTGTACCGAGCTTGCTTTAAGGGGAAACGTCACATGAACCCATAATACTGTAGCGTTCTGGACTTGAAAAGCCTGTATCAAAAATGTAAAAACGTCGCATCCCTGCTCATCTCGGGTACCTTTGCTGCTCTGCATCTATACGTCTGCTCTTCTTCCTAATGTGGTCGATCAGCGCTGCTTCGGTGGCATTGTGCACAATGAGGAACGGCGCCAAGAATCATTTTTGAACCTATTTGTGCTCGTTCTGGCTTCTGTTATATAAGGTAGGAGGATGATTCATCGATTAAACCTAAGTTAGTGAGGGTTTTTTTTCTCTTCATACTTGGCCTTTGCTTTTGTAAAGTTTATCGTTAAGAAACAAACATCTATTTACATTTTCAAAGCTGGTAATTGAAAATCTATTAACAGTGTGTTTTCACTAATATACGTGCACATGCAAAAATGTCAGAATGTGATTTTATTGTTCTTTACATGTGTGTTTGTGCTTTGTATCTTACAAAGCTCGGTTTTTGCTACAGATATTTTAGAAGGCATTATAGAGTAGGTCTGTGTAGTTAAACATTAATAGAGCATACATGCTGCTTCTGCATACAACATAGACAAAATATTTTTTCCTCTTTACTGTTTAACACTTGACCTACTTGGCTATTACGGTTATTACTCATGCAGTATTCGCTCTGGAGAAAAGAATTAAAAGTAAGAAGTGTGTTAAAATAATAATTCAGTTGCATGCTTGGTTTACAGAGATTTGCAGTACTGCAATTATTACACGTAGATACGCTTAAATTACGCATATTACTTCAACTTATGGAATATTTGACTATTCAAATGATAATATTGTGTGTGTGCTGACACGTAAGGAATAAAATACCTCGGGACATGCTGTTCTAGGAAAATAATCAACAACGGGGTGGCGTGAGTCACTGTTCCACCCAGAAGTTGATTCATTTCCTATAACAGCGTTTCCCAAAATATTTGATTCCTCTTATACCACAAAAATTTATTTATTTATTTATTTATTATTAATTAAGAACTTACAGGCTTCAGCTCGGGCTGCTATAAAACTCTGACGCTGGAGACTCCTTCCAAAAATGTTGAATAAACACGTCCTTATAGAAAACATGACAATATCAACAATTCACTGTTTTTCCTAGAGTATAGTAGCTATATAGTATTAAAACGATCACTTTAATATAAACCGATGATTTGAATTACAGTTGTAACTAATATCAATCAACTCCTTCTGTCCAACTCTTAGATTTCGATTCAAGAATTCAACAACTACAGTGAGTTATACACTATTATGCTATATTCAGCCTACGTGATGCTGCTATAGTCTGCCCTTTGGTTAGTGTTTGTGCTCGTGAGATACTTCTTATATCTCAGGACCTGAGCATCTTCTCATTTAAGGGTTTTTCTTTGTTTTCCACTCAGAAGGTTTATTTCAGTAAGAGCTTTGTTCCCTCTGCAGTATTACCACTTACCAAACCTCACTGAATCCGATATTGACGGACATAACTCTTCTTTTGTTATAATAATGAAAGTACTTCAACTTGATATAAATTTAGAAACAAAGAGTAGTCTATCCCAGAGAGTAGTCTTATCCAAGGAGAAGGATTTAATCCTTTTATTGTAATGAGTGCTGCATTCAGACCGTAGCCTGTTTCTTAGTAATTGAGGCTGTTTATTACCAAGCTTTGTCCAATTTCAAATTCTCTTCAAATTATACTCGAGTATCCTGAATGAAATAAATGGAGGTTTCTCATCTTTTTTTTTTTTTTAAATTCTTTATGCATTTTAAATATGCATTTGTTGCTTATTAGAGCTTATAGAGTTAGGATCAAATATTACAGTACATATTGAAAGAATGTCTGTCCCTGTTGCGAACACGAAAGACTAGGCAGAGTTTAGAGGAATCCTTTGTGGACTTTATTAAATACTCAAAAGGTTAAGCAGCTGCTAACAGGTTCACAGTCCTTGGATCACAGTTTAGAAAATATTATGTTGAAACCAATAAGCACAGGCCAAAGAGGTACAAGGATATTCCAAATGCACAAAGGAGGTCACTGACCCAGAGAGAATCGCCTAGGGGAATGGTGTATACTTACAAATGAATTGGCAACACTTCAGTAAACATAGGACACTAACAAGTGTCATGTGAATCAAGTCATAAGAATCAATTAATAACCATATAGCTTCATGGTGGAGCAGTGGGCTGTACCGCCACCTCACAGTTTCAGGGTCCCCAATTCGATCCTGAGCTCGAGTTGCTGTTTGTATGTGATTTTTTTTTTTCACGTTCTTCCCATGTCCAACTGGGTGTTCAGTTCTGGGTTCCTCCAGGTTTCCTCCTACCTCCCAGAAACATGCTGGCAGATGGATTGAGTGTGTGTGTGGATGGTGCCCTACAATGAATGGAACCACCCAGGGTGTATTCCAGTATTGAAGCCAGTGTTTCCTTTATAGTCTCTTGATCCACAGCAACCCTGACCAGGATAAAGCAGTTACTGAAGATGAATGAATGAATGAATTATTGCTGATAACTAATCTACCCCCAAACAGGTGGCTCCTGAAAAAAAAACCCTGACATTAGGGCCTAGGGTCTGGGAGTGGCACTGTACTGATGATTTCTGAGTGATGGGTTACTAGGTCCCTTTCCAGCCAACAAGTTATTGACCAAGAGAGAACTGGATCAAATACAGTAGGCTGCCCACTATATCCAGTACAGGAGATGGCTCAGCTCCAGGTATGGGTTCTTGTGCTGGAGAGACAAGATTGAGCAGAGACTCATAAAAGTTGGTAGAGATATGAAGGGAGCGGTGGATCCTAAAAATCGTATTGTTGATGAAAAGACACAGTTTATGTTCAGTTATTTGCAAAAAGCTTTCCATGCATGGGATATAAACTGTCAATATCCTTAGTCCACATAACAGAATACTTAATTAAACAGAACCTCTGTTGGTTATATGGCTGTGGAAATTTTAGCAACAGATCTAACAGAATCTGACTAATATTCATATTTGAAATTGGTTTAGGGGCTTCAAAAATAGACTTCGGGTTCTAGACTGGGTAGAAATGATGCAAGATTGAGCTTATTACATCTGCTGTAAGAGAGGCCACCAGAACCTATGGCATAAAAGAGCCAAGGTGTACTGAATGACTGGAGGCCTGAAATGAGTGAGGTGTGGACCCACAGCATTGTAAACTTGGGACATAGGTCTTAATTGGGGGTCCAGCAGTGCTGGGTAGTGCCCGTACTGCTCGGGAGGACAGGGCATCTACTTGGCATCTTTGGAATCTGGTTTGTAGGTAAGTGTGAAGGTAAAAAAACATGAAGAATAAATAGTACCCATCATGTCTGTTGAGGATTGAGGCTTTTGGCAGCTGTTCCATATTCTAGGTGTCTGATTGTGAGCCAGTGCCTCCACTTGTCCAGGGCTGCTCTTTAAAAAAAAACAACAAAAAAAAAACAACGCTGTTACTCCCAACATCTTCCATGGCACTCATGCCTTGGAGGCATCCACCTCCATAATCCACCTCCTACTGTATAAATGGCAAGGAGCGATCATGGTGTTTTAGGATGGAGGTGCTTCTTTAGAGACCAACATGAGAGTTACGTCTCTGAAATAAACCCTCTCATCAACTGGGTTTAAACGTTAGCAAATCCCAGGACTTTGTAACTCATTGAAAGCGTGGAATGGTGGTCAGTTAGTGGCAGCTTTTAATTTCCCCTTATCAATCTGCCCAGCTTGTGTGCAGAGAATATATCAAAGGAAATAGATGGTGGATTTGGAAAACTCACACTTCTTTTGCTTGGCATACAGACTATCTTACATAAGGTATTGGAGCACGTAGCACACACAGGAGACAAGTATTTCTTCTGACGTGTAATAGTTTAATATGTTCTTTATGTAATGTGCCATCCACTTATTTAGCATATGTCTAAGGACTTGGTTAAGAACCGCTGGGAAGGTGGCTGTGCATAGTGCCCAGAGATAGTGATATCTGTTCCATTTATGAATGCAAATTAATTTTGAAGTGCTGCAAATGTCTGTCCTCTTTCCTGTTATAAGGTGGTAAGTCCTAAGGGTCATGGGTAATGTAATTTACTTTGTTGGAATTTAGGCCCCTGCAGTCAATGTGTGGTAAAAAAAAAAAAAAAAAACACCAAAAAAACCCTAAAAAGCGTGCCACTGCTGGGGAAATCAAGTGCTGTTTTTATGTATTTCTCCATGGCTAGAAATTCATGAAATACTTACTTGTGCTGGCGTGAAGCAGCTGGTAAAAGATTAACGGCACAGTCCTAAAGCCTGTAAGGGAGCAGTTGGTCCAATTTGCTTCAGCCCAGTCAGTCAGATCTTGATATGCAGGAGGCATATCAAAGCATTTTCCTTATCCATTTCTGAACTTTCTGAAAATTCTCAAGAATTCCTCTTTGCTCAATAAAGCATCAGGATTTTTCTAGAGGTTTTTTATCCACAGGAAACTGAGTGCTTCAGGCTTTTAAGGTGACTGGATGACTAGCAAAGGTATATCTTCACTACCGAGCAGGCCACTGCATAGGTTATAGTGATTTGGTCTTGTGTATCCTTCCAGAGCCAAAAGTGCACCACTTGCATTAGGAAGGGCAACCAAGCACTGCCAGTAGCAGACAAAAACAGTCGGAAGTTCTATGTGGATGTTTGTTTGGCTAGATCCTGGTCGATGAAGTTCCCACTGATTCTGAAACAATCAATGCAGAATCATTTCTTTCTTTCAAGGATAGCAGTTGTTCACCTACTTATCCTACCACCTCATGGAAAAGTTGTGTGAATGGTGGAAATGACAAATGGAAATCCAAATGCACCCCTTGTGAAAGCTGTTTCAGTAAGACGGATGTGGATGAAGTAAACTATTACCTTGTTCGTGGTAGCCAGTAGTCTGGCAGCTGAGATTTATTGTACATTGCATCAGAAACCCCTTGCAATTCCCAGAGGAGTCTGGTGATTCTCTGCATATGTTGTGAATAAGCCTCCAGGCTCCTTTAGGCTTCCCCTGTGCATACATAGCTGTTTGGAGTTCCAGTGAGCCCACTGTCTTAGGTTAAGTAATTGGGAATGGACCTAGCTGGGTAAATGGACCCAAACACCCAATCACCTTTACCCCATCGTGAAACATTTCGATCCTGATCAGAGTAGTCTCTTCCGGGATACCCCTGTCCCCCATTCACAAGGCAGAAGTGATATGGTTTGACAGGGTTGATCGTATGTGATGGCCTTCACAGTCACCAGATGTCAACCCAATTGAACACCTTTTGGAGATATTTGGAGTTGTGTTAGACAGCGCCATTTTCAAATTCCCAACTGAGGGAAACTCTTCTGGAAGAAGTGTCCATGCAGTACCGTTCTGTAGACTTGTAGAATGTTCACTGTAGCTCATTGTGGCCAGCACCATTTTAACACACACATTGGTTTTTCCCTAACTGATTAATAGGATATGAATTAGCTAGTTACATTAGTTACCTTGAAATGGAGGGTGGGTTTTGTTTCATTTAGGAAAAGTGTTTCTGTACAGCTTCAGTGCGTCGTAATCCCTTGTCGTCAATGACCGACAGCGGCCGATTGTCGAGAACAACCTACTGCGTAAGAGCTGTTATTTTCACTCACCTGGCATTGCCTGGAGACATTTTTTCTCACATAGCCAGCATTTGCTACAGTTAGTTTCTGCTGTGTACTGCTAGCAGTGAACTCCATGTGCTGAGATTTATGTTTAAGATGGTTTCTAGGTTGCTTGTATTGTAGGAAGATGCTGTTGTTCCTTCTCTTGATAATGTTGCAGAGAACAGTTTCACAGGCTTCTTCTTTGTTTTGATTGTGAAATGTGTCCACATTACTGTTATTTTGTGTCGTCTGTGTGTTAGCACGACAGCATACATGAGTAATACTTGTATTACTTGAAATCAGATGTTGGTATCTGAGATTTATTTTTATACAACCCCAATTATGAAAAAGTTGGGACAGAATGGAAAATGCAAAAAAACCAAAAAAAACCAAAAAGTCATCTGAAAATTCAGTTCACCCGGTACTATATTGAAAACACATTATTAACACATTATTTGATGTTTTACTTTGTGAATTTAATTTATTTTTGAAAATATACACTCGTTTCAAATCCGATGACTGCAACACACTCCAAAAAAGTTGGGACAGTCGAATGTTTACCACTGTGTAACATCAGCTTTTCTTTTAATAACACAGTTGGTTATGTTTGGCAAGCGGAATTTTACTCCATTCATCTACTATGCTATGCTAGCCATGCTAGCACCTGTACTCTCTGCTTACGCAACCATATGCTTGTAATCCGTGCAGAACATGGTTTGGCGTTGTCCTGCTCTGGATGGCAGCATATGTTGCTCCAAAATGTGTACATATCTTTCTGCATTAATGATGCCCTCACAGATATCCAAGTTACCCATGCCATGGGCACTGACACACCCCCATAACATGACAGACGCATGCTTTTGGACCTGACGCTGATAACAGCTTGGATGGTCCTTTTCCTCTTTGGCCCGGAGAACACGACGGCTGTTTTGTCCAAAAACTATCTGAAATGTTGACTCGTCTGACCACAAAACACGATTCCACTGTGCTAATGTCCTTCTCAGATGAGACCGAGCCCAGAGAAGTCAGCGCTGCTTCTGGACAGTGTTGATGTATGGCTTCTGCTTTGCATAGTAAAGCCTTAACTTGTGTCTGTGGATGCAGCAGCGAATGGTGTTGACTGACAAAGGTTTACCGAAGTATTCCCGAGCCCATGTCACGATATCCATTACAGACTCATTACAGTTTTTAAGACGGTGATGTCTGAGGGATCAGCGGTCACACGCATTCAGAAGTGGTTTTCGGCCTCGCCTGTTACTCATCGAGATTTGACCGGATTCCTTGTATCTTTTAATTGCACTATAGAAGGTGAAATGCCCAAAATCCTACCGATTTGTCTTTGGGGAATGTTCTTCTCAAAGTGTTGGATTATTCGCTGACGCATCTGTTGGCAAATTGGCAAACCTCGACCCATCATTGCTCTTGATGGACTAGGCCATTTTTGGAGGCTCCTTATATACCATGATTAAACGATTGCCGCACCTGTTTCACTTCACCTTCTTATTTCAACTTGTCACATCACTATTAGTCCTAAATTGCCCCGTCCCAACTTTTTTTGGAACGTGTTGCGTGTATCAATTTCAAAATAAACGTTTATCTTTGCAGTTGAATAAAAATGTTTTATATACCACATACCACATACACAGACCTGCTGAATGCAGTTATTTGATAAAATAAGAAAAAAATACCACTGAATTATTCTTATTAGAGGCTGAGCTTGGCATCATTGGTTCTGATTAACAACCCTGTCTTCAAACAAATCCATTTGAATAGCGCTTGTCAGAGCCGATTCACCACCGGCCCTCTCGCGTTGAGCGACGTGGTGCCTTTGGATGGTGTGAATGAGCAACATCGTGTTCTCCCACTGCCTCAGCTATAGCAGCCCACATCGCCTGGCAAAGGGTGGATGCTGAATTCACTGAATTGTGTCCTCAAACTCACAGTAGATATAGAGAGGCATGTTGACTGCACACGAACATATTATTATGACTTGACATTTTGAGAGCAATTAAGCGCATTTTGAGACAATTACTTACGTTTAGTGTATGTGTGGGTGACATTTAGATGCTCTTGCTTGTGGGTTTGACAACATGATCACTTTTCACGCACTACGACTAATCTAAATGCCTTTTAGTAAGTCGCTTTACCTTTCTCTCTCTCGCAATCATAACACCCAGGAAGTGTTGTGTTTTTTTGAAGGAATAATCCACCCTTGAAGACCTTGAAGATTTTTGGTTTAAACGTCTTCCATGGACATGTTGGTCTATCTGCCAAATGTGGCGTAGATGTGGCGTACCTAAAGAGAGTGATGCTGCGGCGCTTTAGTCTGTCCATATTTTTCACCTCACCTCCTCATCTGTACAATCTGCTCAAACAGATCGGCTTCCGGAGCTTCCCGCTATCTCTTAGATCTCTAACTTGCCGAGCCGAGTCTTCGCGGTAACTCCGCGTCATATAGCTGCATTGCATTATGGGACTTTGATTTCAACCTCTGCAACAACATCTCCGCTACATCTACGCCGGATTTGTCATTAATATGACGTTAAATGTCGCTGGAATTTTTTTTTTTTAACAGTTGGCATTTGCCTTCTGGCATGGAACAGACTTTAACACAGCTTTGTGTTTTTCCTCGGCGGTCGTCTTGACACGATCACGGCTCACGGTGTCAGACGTTTCTAAAGGTCAGCTTTTAACAGCTAATGATCGCTTCTTTGTGTCTGTGTTCTGCATTTCATCAGCTCTCGGCTTCTGCGAAAAGGCTCACCTGAATAGCTAAGGCTGAAACGCTGTTTGCGGAATGTTTGTATAGTGGAAAGTAAACCACCTGTAGGTTTTTTTAAACGCCACCAAACAAGTCACCGATTTTGTAACTTATATATATATATATATGTATATACGGTATATTATATATATTCCGATGCTGCCATCCTTAAGCGCAAACTCAATCCCCACTTCCACTCATAGATGTTTAGCAGATCCAGATGTATCAGTAGAGATTAAGCAGGCTGGAGTGAAGTCACCTGATGCTTTCTCTGAGTCAGAGTTACGCAATGGTTTTCATTCAGCAGTGACCTCAAACCTCTCGCACACACTCACAATTCATGAAGAGGCATGTTTACCTCCATCAGGAAGGAAAAGAAGGAGGAGGAGGGGTGTTTTTCTGAAACTGCTTCCTCTGCGTAGAGCTAGCAGCAGGCCCGCTGAGAGAGACCGAAACGCAACAATGCTAGACGGAGAATTAAAACCTAAAATCGTCAGACGGGACGAGCACATCGGCATGAGCGTAGTTTCGACGCTTGTTGGTTTAAAGATCAGTTTGTCTCGTAGATCTTAGGTGCGTGATGCAGTTTCTGAAACACGAACGGATTTGGAAGCTGACTCAGGAATACGTTCTCTCTATCGCATTTTTTTAAGCGATCGAACTTGGGGGCATGCCGTTATAGGAAAATGATCCATGAAAAGGTGATGTGATGCGATGTGGTCAGTGGTTAAGGTGTTGGTCTACTGCTCACTGTCGTGAGTTCAAACCCCAGCACCGCCAAGCTGCCATTGTTGGGCCCTTGAGCAAGGCCCTTAATCTTCAATTGCTCAGATGTATGAGTGAGATAAATGCAAGTCGCTCTGCATAAGGGTGTCTGCCAAATACCATAAATGTATTGTATGTATTCCTCTTATACCACAGCAACTTGCCAATCTGACTGTTACAAAGCACTGACACTGTAGACTCCTTCCGAAAACATTAAATAAATGTTTCTTTTTCTATGTTTTTGCATTTTATTTAAAAAATATCACATTCTCAAATGCCATGTTAGATAAATGTAGAAAATGTGGATTGATAAAGCATGAAAATGAGGCAGCAGAAAAAGCAGACTAATGAAGCAGAGTTTTTTTTTCTATCATTTACAGCAAAATATCATAAACACGAAGAGATCGTGACTGACGTCAGCGCGGTCCTGTGATCGGTTTGGCTTAATTAGCAAACACGATTCTACCCACATTCATTTGGCCAACAGATTATTAAACAGCTGTTGATCTAAAACTGATATACAGCCGAGAGTTAGAATAAAAATAATTGAGAAGCGAGCTAGATAAAGAAAGACTTAGTAAAACATAGTACGTAGTAAACATGCAGTATTTGCACGCTCATGAATACCATTTTAGGTGGACATTTTATAGCTCACTAACAATTATTCTATTTTAACACCATACCAAAAGCCTCAGGGTGGAAGTTCAAGCCATGATTATTCTTGCTGTATCGACAATGTATTGTATTGAAATTTTGTGTATTGTTACAACCCTGATCATTTGATAAAATATTTAATCCCGTCAGTAGAGGGTCTATGGACAAGTAAGCTAGGTTTAAAAAAAAAACCCCAAAAAAACCTTTCCACCATTGAGAGTAAATTCCATCCAGATGTCACTTCAATTGATTCCACTTTCTTATCAGATGATAATAGTGTGAAAGAAAAGCCCCGCAGCGTTTGATGTTTCCGATGTGTCTGCAGATGCGTGTGTGTACATGGAGGGAGCGTGCAGAATGTTCAGTGGCCTGTTCTGATTGGACCGCCTGATGCCAGGCCACCCCATGCCCGCCTGTAACCCAGAAGACGACCTCTCACCCCCTCAAGCTCCGCCTCTGTCGGCCAACCACCATTAGTCTTGATGAGGAACCCTGCCACCGGTGATGTGATGAACAAGTTTGAGGTGCTTGGGATCGTCGGGGAAGGTGAGGGTTCTCCTGGTTTAAAATGTTTTCCAATTACATGGCGTGGTCATCATGCTGATATTCCTGAACGTGGCTGTTTTATTAAAAGCTTTTGGTTGTGTTTATTACCAGTTTTACTTAGATGATACTTGAAGAAAGAAATTATTACTTAAAACTGAAATGTGAGCAATATTATATAATTAGTGCAATATTGCTTAATATATTATTATTATTATTATTATTATTATTATTGTTTTACAAATGGAAGTAGATTTTTGTAGCTGATTAAATAAAAAGCTTTCGGTAATGCCTTTCATGAAACCGTTTTTGCTGTTGCTAGTGTTTGCTAGTAAATTTTTCATGCATTATATACCATTGTTTTATTAGGGGAAAGCCAAAATTCACACTCGGCAGTCTGTAGTGTGGGTCAATTACACAGGAAGGCAACTTTAAAACAGGACAATGCATCATCAAAAACAACAACAGGCACAAGTTGGAAGAAACAGGAGCAGGAAATAAAGCTCATAAAAACACGCTACAAGGAATGGAAACAATAGGGTCTAAATAGGTACAACCCCAATTCCAAAAAAGCCGGGATGCTGTGTAAAATATGAATAAAAACAGAATGCAGTGATTTGCAAATCTCATATACGCATACATTATTCACAGTAGAACATGGAAAAGTAAGTGTTAGTAAAAAGAAACAGCTGGAGGTTAATTGGGAACAGGTCAGTAATGTGATTAGGTATAAAAAGAGTATCTTAGAGAGACGGAGTCTTTCAGAAGTAAAGATGGGTAGAGGTTCACCAATCTGCGAATATCTGCATCTACAATTTGTGTACCATTCTTCAAATTTCCTCGGTTTAAACATTTGATATGTTTTCTATGTTCTATTGTGAATAACATATGGGGTTTATGAGATTTGCAAATCATTGCATTCTGTTTTTATTGACATTTTACACAACTTTTTTGGAATTGGCCGAACACAGAACAGGTGCACACATTAGGAAAACAAACCACTGATAAGACAGGGGTGAAACCAGAACAAAAGCACGCACATAGAACATGAAACTCAAAGGCAAGCAGTGCTTGAATTCATGACAAATATTTGCAGAAACATATGTAATATTACAGTTGAAGTTCTCTTGATGAATACATTACTGAAGTTTTTCACAGACTGCAGAAATAAGAAATAATTTAAGTCACTGAAATAAAAAGTAAAGAATGAACTAAGAAAGATTGCCCTTTGATTATTCATAAGAAAAGCTGGCATCCATATATGGAATTGATACTTGCTGTAGTACAGTATTATTATGAATCAACTCGTTGAATTGTTGTATAGATTTCAGTTGCCCTTTATTTTATTTTTTTTTATAATACACATCTCTTTAAATGCTGAAATAACATTTATGTAAGTGGTGTACATGTAAAATGATTCATTCCTCTCACAAATTAATTCCTGTAAACAAAGCCATAGTGGGCCGTCACGTCAGCGTTCACGTCACGTCACCGTTCCACCTACATGTTAGCACTGAAGTACACTCAAACCCCAGGCCCTCGTCCATTCACCCTCTTCCCTTTCACCTACGCCACATCCGTTTTCTTTACATTTTGCATGAGGATATGGGAGAAAGTGTCTGGGGACCAAGCTATTTTTACTCATCTGTCTGTTCATTTAGTCGACTCTGATACGTAATGAACAGTGAGAGAGGAAGCTGGATAGACCTGATCAGTTACTGCACTACTGAGATACAGGAGCACTCAGACCTCATTCACTGCTCACGTTTATAACAGCTACGCATTCAATGGCAAACATAAAATCACATACAGATGGAACGGGACTTACGTTTTAGTCATCCAGCAAGAAAGAAAGAAGGAAAGACAGATTGATAGATAGATAGACCAGCATTGATAGACAGACCGACAGACTTAGATAGATAGATAGATAGATAGATTGATAGACAGACTGACAGACTAACATGGATAGATAGATAGATAGATAGATAGACAGACAAACATTGATAGACAGACTGACAGACTAAGCTAGATAGATAGATAGATAGATTGATAGACAGACTGACAGACTAACATGGATAGATAGATAGATAGATAGATAGACAGACAAACATTGATAGACAGACTGACAGACTAAGCTAGATAGATAGATAGACAGACAGCTGGACAGACAGAGAGATAGACAGATAGATAGATAGATAGATAGACAGACAGCTGGACAGACAAACAGACAGAGAGATAGATAGATAGATAGATAGATAGATAGATAGATAGCTGGACAGACAGAGAGATAGGTAGACAGACAGATTGATAGACAGCTGGACAGACAGATAGATAGATAGATAGATAGATAGATAGATAGATAGACAGACAGCTGAACAAACAGACAGAGATAGATAGATAGATGAGTTGCTCTTTTCTGTGGCTGAATCACAAATGGAGTGCTGAATCTTGGGAATGTCGAGCTCTATGCAGCTGCTATAACACCGTTACTTTACAGCCTATGACGTGAGCGATTGTAGTGATTTGTTTTTTCAACCTGAGATATAAACACAGTGTAGCTCTACTGCTAATGTTCATATTGTCTGTATTGTATCTAACATTATAGCCTCTTTCTAATGCATTTGAATCACAGAGTCACTGAATCATTGACTCTTAAATGCATGTTGAATGTTAGGAAATTGGACAGATGCACCTCTACCTGGAAGTGCGTGATGCTATTGGACGGATCGCTAGCGTATATTTAGTGACGTATATATGTTGAAGTGGAAGTGATCGAATGTAGAGGTGTTGAATTTCGCTGTATTAACTGTTGTTTACTCGGTGACGGCTGCACCAGCAAGACTCATGTAATTATTGTTGCACAGTGGAGTAAATGAACACCGATCGGGTTGATTTTTTGACAGGGTGCTGTGCTGAAGTGTGTGTGTGTGTGTGTGTGTGTTTCATTGCTTCTTCGTCACCGTGCAGGATGATTTTTAATTACGACCCCGGGGCGTTTTCAGCACTCAAGGTGCAAGAAGATGATAAAACAAGTGCTTGTGGTGGAACCGACTCTCTGCTACAGCACTACAGGGTTTTGTGTGTGCGTATGTATATGTGTGTGTGCATGCGTGTATTTTAACTCATGTTTTGGCAGTGATTATAGCCTGCTGTGTGTTCAGCTGTCAGAGGAGCGGATTTCATTCTGTTTTTGGCCACAAGCATAACCCTCTGTTTAACCCAGCTCATCTCTAGCATAGCATCATTAGCCCAGTTTATTAGCATAGCGCTAATATAAGTCGGAATTTAGAAGTTTTATGTGAATTTAGCCAGTAGGTGGGTGATAATAAATTCCCTCACACACACAGCTCATGCTTATTTTTGTGCAGTACACTACCAGTCGAAAGTGTGTACACCCCTGCTCATAGCAAGTCTTCATTTTTACTTCTTTTTTTTTTTTTTTCCTATGGAGTTACCAGTAACATAAACATGTTTTTATATTTTAAATCCTTTACGGTATTCCTGATGATGCTCGGCACACTGCTTTTTTCTAAATTCGAAATGAAAGCTACTTTCATTTCGAAGTAAAAGTCACATGATTAAAATACATTTAAGCTCTAATGTCACTATTTACATTTTCCTGGAAACAAATTTCGACCTTAGCCATTATCAAAATTTTTATGTGAATTTTAGTGCTTTTCTCATACCCAATGCAATTTTTTTTTAAACACAAAATAGTGTTAAAACAAACAAATGTAGCATGTCCAAACTAGTGACTGTTCTTAGAAGTTACACAAAAAAACCAACAACCACTGATTGTTTTGCCAACACACGTAACCAAACCGGTCTATAAATGCCACTGTAGTTCTCTTTTCTTTTTTTCTGTCCACCCTGCATTCTATAACACCATTAAGTTATAACCTACACATTAAAACCAGTGACGGGTGAAGTGAATAATATTGATTATCTCGTTACAGTGGCACCTGTCGAGGGGTGGGATATATTTATTAGGCAGCAGTCAGTTCTCGAAGTTGACTTGTTGGAAGCAGGAAAAATGGGCAAGCGTAAGGATCTGACCGACTTTGACAAGGGCCAGAATGCGATGGCTGGACGACTGGGTCAGAAACGGCAGGTCTTGTGAGGTATTCCCAGTATGCAGTGGTTAGCACCTACCTGGTCCAAGGAAGGACAAACGGTGAACCGGCGACATATGTGCCTAAGGCTCATTGATATGAGTGAGAAGCGAAGGCTAATCCGTCTGGTCCTATCCCACAGAAGAGCCACCGACTGCAGACCGGTCAGAGTGCCCATGCTGACCCCCGTCCACTGCCGAAAGCGCCTACAATGTGCACCCGAGCATTGAAACTGGACATTGGAGCAATGGAAGAAGGTGGCCTGGTCTGATGAATCACGTTTTCTTTTACATCATGTGGTGCGTGTGTGTCACTTACCTACCTGGGGAAGAAATGGCACCATGTTAGTGCACCATGATGCACTATGGGAAGAAAGCAAACCGGTGGAGGCAACATGATGCTCTGGGTAATGTTCTGCTGGGAAACCTTGGGTTCTTGCATTCATGTGGATATTACTTTGGCACGTACCACCTACCTAAACAATGCATTCTTCAGGAACGGTTTGAGAAAAATGACAAAGAGTTCAAGGTGTTGACAATTCCCCAGATCTCAATCCGATCGAGCATCTGTGGGATGTACTGGACAAACAAGTCCGATCCACGGGGGCCCCACCTCGCACCTTACAGGACTTAAAGGATCTGCTGCTAATGTCTTGGTGCCAGATACCACAGCAGACCTTCAGAGGTCTTGTGGAGTCCATGCCTTGACGGGTCAGAGCTGTTCTGGCAGCACAAAGCGGACCTGCACAATATAATGCGGGTGGTTTTAATGTTATGGGTGATCGGTGTGTAGTTAATATGTCGGCATAAATGGTGTGTGCTAGAGGTTTCTGAAGACAGGGGAGCATCTTCTACTTCCAGGTCATGTCGTTGCTTTATGAGTCAGTTTATGGGGCAACATAGTGGTATAATTTTGCACTCATTCTTTCTCCCAGTTCTCCCAGAACAAGGTGAAATTCTCAGCTTCATGCAAATGAGATGCAAACATCGGCAGGTGGTGGTATGTGACGTAGCAGGGAGTTCACGGTTCAAATTTTCGAATGTGACGTGGCAGGGAGTTCACAGTTCCCACGGTCACAGCCAGGCCGTCAGTGGAGTACAAAAACTGAAGAGACAGACGCATATGGTGCCGTGATACTAACTAACCCTGAAGCTGATGATCAAACCAGACAAAACAAAAGGTCTGGTTAGTATAGGTTAGGTTAAACATATGACTTAAAAATGTCAGTCCAGTTTCATCCCTTCTCTTCAGAGTCACAAATCGGCCCATGATGCCCCAGCACGTCTCCGAGTGGCGGAGTAACGCTAACACGCTGACACGTGCAGACATTCACGCTTCATGCCACATTGAGCCGATGAGACGAGGTGCGCTCAGGCAAATTAATCGCGTCTCTCAATCACTCAGCGTGTGTGTGTGTGTGTGTGTGTGTGTGTGCGTGTGTGTGGTTTCATCACGGTGAGCTGGTATTATTGAGTGGCTATGGAGAGGTCAAGATAATAACGTGCATACAGAACAGCCGGTCTGTCACTCTAGAATAACAGACGAGTTCTCCGTGAGACATGGAATCGTGTCGAAATGATTCAATTTATTTGAAAGAAATCATTCAGTTCCACAGGATTAGGCTTGTGTGATGTTGATTATTTTGCCTGTTTCCAAGATTAATAGCCTAAGAAATGACAGGAAAATGATCATTTCTGCCATTTTGGGTTTAAGAAGAGTTTATCTGACGAGCGTTCATATTTTAAGTCAGAAGTTAAATTCATGAGTCCGCTGATGATGTCACTGAGCACACTTAGCGGAAGACGGCTCGTCCAGTCAAATTAGTGGAACTGTTGTATAAAAAAAAATTTTTTTAAAAATTGCTATAACGCACAAGCTTACCTGTGAGAATGGATTTCAAGATGATCTACCTCAGTCCATGAGTCATGATCGCTGATTGATTCATACATTTTCTCACCAGGTGAAATCTTTCGGGTTCTTTCAGTCCTTTCAGCGAAAGGCGCAGATGGTTAAGTGCTTCCTGTATGTGCTTCTTCTGGAAGAATGGCATTAAGAAGCCTGGCAGCCACTTTCTCAGCTGGCTTTCCCCTGGAGTATGACTTTAATCAGTTTAATTAGGCCTTTGCCGTTCAAGTGCTAATGGAGTTTTAGGATGAGCTGGGAGCGTGAGATGAGACATGTTTGATGCTGGATGAAGCCGCGTGATTAAATCCGAAAGTGAAAATGTGTCTGACTGCTGGCGTGAACACGTAGCAGCATGTAACCTTTCTGAAATAACATAAGGGGAAAAAAAACAATGTTTCTGTAATTCATGGGGGTGTATTTGCCTAGTATACATGATCCATATTTATTAAGTTTTTATTAGAATACTGAGAGGACAGGAGTTGATGACCTTTATTGTAGAGCATCATGTTTGCGACCCTCATCAATAAGTCAGCACGATGTTGGTGAATCTGTCCTTACGTGGGTGGCTTAGTGGCTTAGAATGTTTGTGGATCTTATTAGTTCTGTGTCTCATGTGTTTAGTGTGTTGTTTTATGTAGCACCATGGTTCTAGAGGAACGTTGTTTCGTTTCACTATGTACTGTACCAAGTGTATATGGCTGAAAGGACAATAAAACCACTTGAACTTGAACTAGTGGTTAGCACATTTGCCTCGCACCTCTGTACCTCTGGGGTTGGGGGTTTGAATCCCTCCTACCTCTGCCCTGTGTGCGTGGAGCTTGCGTGTTCTCCCCGTGCTTTGGGGATTTCCTCCTGGTACTCCAGCATGCGTTGGTATCTCTAAATTGTCCGTAGTGTGTCTGCGATGGGTTGGCACCACAACCAGGGTGTCCCCCACCTTGTGCCCCAAGTCCCCAGGGATAGGCTCCAGGTACAGAAAATGGATGGATGGCTAGTGGGTTTATTCCTATGGGTTGATATGTTTAACCGTGATGTGATGCTTGCAGGAGAGACATATGATGGCTTGAAGCTCATTGGAATTCATTCTGCTCACTTTCCTCTGTGTTTCCACATACGTGCGTATTCCTAATTCTGGAAAGATCGGTTGGTCACGCTATATTATCCATTGTTGAACCAACTGTGACCAAAAAAAAAACCAGAATAGCCCAGACATGAAATTTGCTTGTCCCGGGCATCCAGGTTACTGATTTGTTGACTCCTTAGTAACAGTGTGAAATAGTGTCGATCAGAAAAGAAATAACGGAAAAGAACTCCTCTCTACACCCAGTATATCTGCCTTACGATCTCTAGCCTGTCATGATTTTAACCAGAAATCCACGATTTATGAGATTCCCTTCTTGCACTTTTTTAAACCAGACGACTACATCCTTTCAAACTCCTGAACTGCTGAAAGCCCTCTATTGTATACACGAGCTCACAGACGCCCACGATCGGCTAGTGTCACTCTAATCGACAGAGTGAGAGAGTAATGGCATCCTTCTGACCCAGAGAGCATGGCCAATTATGCTTTCTTGGATTCCCATAGACTCCCATTCTATGCTCAGACACTGAGGTTGCATAAAGTATATGCCATATATTTAACCGCATCTCCCATGCAGAGCTTCAAGCCGGATAATGAGCAGGATTTTCAGCCTTGCTTCTGTAATTGGCGAGACTACGGTACAGGATTCTGCCTCCTATATAGTCTTGGTTTTGTTAACGTTGTCCATACTACACAGTAGATGTACTGGGATATCGATCCCGGCTTCGGTGGAGCCATCCTGTAGAGATTCTAAATGAATCATGGTCAGGGTTGTGGTGATATGGTGATATCCTGGTCAGGGTTGTGGCGGATCCGGAGCCTATCCTGGGAACACTGGGTGTGAGGCAGGTTGAAGATCACCAGGTAACTTCCCAGTTTGGGTGAGTCTATGCCCACTGTAGCCTCAGATTCCTGTTCTTGGTTGACAGGAGAGGAACTCGATATGGTCTTCTGCTGTTGTAACCCATCTGCGTCAATGTGTTGTGCATTCTGAGATGCTTTTCTGCTCACCATGGTTGTAAAGAGTGGTCACGTGAGTTACTGTAGACATTACGTCAACGCAAAACAATCTGGCCGTTCTACTCCGTCCTCTCTCATCAACAAGGCATTTTCAGTCAGAGAACTGACACTCGCTGGATATTTTTTTGTTTTTCGCACTATTCTCTGTAAAGTCTAGATCTGTTGTGTGAGAAAATCCCAGGAGATCAACAGTTTCTGAAGTACTCAGAGATTGCAAACATTGGTTGCTGGTGTTGCCTATCCGCCTCCAGATTTCATGTGTTGTGAATTCTGGAGATGCTTTTCTGCTCACCATGGTTCTAAAGAGTGGTTGTGTGATTTATTGTCAGACTACCTGTCAGCTCAAACCGGTCTAGCCAGTCTCCTCTGATTTACCTCCTCTACGAGGCGTTACCTGCATAAATGACCCTCACAGAATGTAGTGTTATGAAATCTCCATTTCCTGTCTGGTTTGTACTTGGGTTGTGCAGTATAGCATTGTTTGTTAAATCTCAATAATTGGCCTAAAATTGCTGCAGCCTGTAATACACAAATGTAATACACTCGAACAGTTTTATCATGTTCTCTTTGACCTTCTCAGAGGTTCTAGATTTTTAAAAAAAATAACTATGTGGTCAATTTAATAGAGTTGCTATTTTTGACCGAATTATGCAGGCTCCTAGTTTGTCTTCATTTCCTGTTCTATCCTGACTGACGGTTTTGTGTTCGTCTAATTCAATTTCCAGGTTATTTCTTGATTTTTTTCTTCCAGCACCGATTGTACTGGATGTGTTCTCGAGGAGCTCAGAGCGCTCTAAGCTCACTGCTCCTCAGGGGGGTTTCGATTTGTGCCACACATAGTGCCGATAGCATCTCTTCTCCCAACCCTACCAATGCCTACTGTGCCCCATTTACACACACACACACACACACACACACACACACGTACATACACTCACATACAGACGTAGACCTTATACAGCAGTGCTCGATGATCCTGTATCACAGTTCTATATGTGAAGTCTTAATGGCATCAGGCTCATTAACCCATAACAATTATAACTAGTGTCCACCCATATGACTCAGCTTTTTGTTCTGGTTCACAGAGTACTGCAAAGAACACTGGGTCAGTGCCCTCAAGTGGGTTCCCCAGAGTGCTGTTCGCTTTATTTACCTGAATGGTACATTCCTTCACCAGAGGTGACCCCATGCAAACGAACTCATCGCTCTCACTCAGCGAACAATCAATTGATTTGTTCGCCAAAGGTCTCCTTGCAGTTCATTCACTGCAAAGTCGGTCTGTGTGTTTGTGTTTGTGTGAGTGTGCGTGTGTGTATGTGTGTTTGCAGGCATCGGTGAGAAACTCACCTTCATGATGCTTTAACACATGATAGCTGTGAACCAACACTTTCTATTTACCATTTTACATCTTTCTCTCTTTCTCTCTCTCTCCCTCTCTCTCTCTCTCTCTCTCTGTCTCATGCAGGAGCATATGGAGTCGTGCTCAAATGCAGACACAAGGTAAGACCTGAGAGCTGTTTATCTGTTTGCTTCAGAAACCGAATGAGGCTTTTTGTTCATATCCTAAATGCCTAAATGGACTTCCAAAGCATAAGGGTGCAATAGTGTTTTTTTTCTTACTAGTACAAACAACCTAAAAATATGTAGAACACATTACAAAATAATCGTATAAGCAATGGCATAGGCGTTAGAGGCTCAAAATCTCAGGTTTGCTTTCACATAGAAGACTTCATTCCGAACCATGCACTTTTGTCCATGCAGGTTTGCAAAAACGGCACCCATTTTCTTTAGGGTACCTACATTTTTAATTATGCTCTTACCACAAAGGTGAGTGCTCCAGTAACATGGCATGTTGAACCACTCACGTTACTCGGTATGCAGTGCGAGCGCCAGAGAATCCTTTTCAAATAGGACCAGGGATCAGTTCTCCTGAATGCTTCTGGTCTTTTTTTTTTTTACAAAACAAACAAAAAAAAACTTTCATCAAGTATACTAAACTCTCAGGGGAAAATGCCCTAGTTTGGAAAAAAAAAACCCCATAAGAAAATGTCTTCAGAAATGTAGAAAAACTACCATAAACCTTTGGATGTGGAATTAGTGACATTTCTCCTGGACCAGTATTTAAACTGCTTTACATGAACTCCCATATATCTAATGGTGCTAACTAGCTAATATCAGTAGTGATCGTCATCTGAAAAACTCATGAGAGTTCAATACAAACAATAGCAGGATAGCAAAGGCTATTCCTGCAGCAACAAATAAGTATGAGCTGATTTTCACGTTTTTTTTTTTTTGTTTTTTTTTAAAGTTTTTTTTTTTTTTTTTTACAATTAGGCTATCAAGCAGGCCGGTGTAAATTCTGTGGTGTCGCTTTGTGTACAAGAATGGAGAAGGATCAAGGATTTTTTTTTTAAATTGTTCCGGTTTTGTTGTAGTTCACCTACTCAACCACTAGAGCTCTAATCTTGACTAATCTTGACTGATACACCTTTAATGGGAACAGGTTTATGACTTACCACTGCACATTTGCAAAAGTAATGGCCTACTTTCACTCCACTGTGAGATTTATGTAATTTAGGAATAACATGGCTGATTTCACCAAGTGAAAAATGACGCCTCTGCTTTTACCCTACGACATGGCTCCGTGTTGATACGAGAGCTTATCACGGTGGCAGAATGCCAGCGATTCGAGATGCTCTATTATTTCCTCTTTTTTTTGTGCATGGCTTTTACAGATCAGCAGTAGTTGCGTGAACACCGAAGTGGCCTGATCATTTTGAGCCTGATCATAGATCATTTGGACTGAAAAAAGCTTAGATTAGTAACAGCATAGTAAGCGTCACGTCCCAGAATGTCTTTAAAGAGCAATATCACCTTTAGGGAGTTTAACTCTATAAATAACTTTGGTGAAGCTACAAGCATCATGCTCAGTCCCAGCGCCCCGTGGTGCTTCACCGCCGGCCACAGCAGATGGCTCAAGCTAAATCTGCTCCAGCTCTATTCTGTTAACATTGGACTGGGATCTAGCCCTCAGCCCCATGCTGTATGGACCTGCTGGCTGTATACTGTATTTGGGCCATCTGGCTATGTTACTGTTGTAGATGTTACTGTGGGCATCAGCGCATGGTATTCTCTCATCAAAATGGTTGCTTGTCAACTTCTGGAAATTAAAGATGGTCTTGCTGCAGCTCAGTTTGCTCAGAAGTCTAAATGAACTAAATGCATGCTATCTTATGGTTATTTATGGACGCTTGTTGCCGCCACAAGAATATATCGCACAACTGCAACTTTTTATCTTGTAACTGCAAGTCAACAAAACAGGAGAGTTATATGATGAGAGTTTTGCAAGATTTTTCTCACAATTGCAAGTTAGTATTTCAAAACTGTGACTTTTTAGCTTGCATTTACTTAGTAATATCAAATACATTTCAAACTCAGTGCTTCCATTTCCAATAATCAGACCACAGCAACTGTTTAAGATTGTGTGAGATTGTATCTCACTGTGAGAATTGGAAGGTAAAAAGTCGCAGTGGCAATTGAGGGATTTGTCTGCCTAATATTCCCTTATAAGTGGCAAAAACAAGCTTTCATATTTATGTCCCATTAGTAGACAAATCATAAATGTATTAGCTAGCCCACCAGGCAAGTCAAAGCTCCAGCATGCTCCAGCAAAGGTCCCATGTTTTGATTGCTTGGAAACCTAACTGACGAGGCTAAAAAGTGGTAGCTAAGACAATTTATTAACATGTAGTGATAGTTTACTTTTGAAATGCATTAATATATCCATCCATCCATTTTCCATACCGCGTATCCTACACGAAGTCGCGTGGGAGCCTGGAGCTTAAATTTGGAAATTTCAGTGGACTGGGGCAGAAAACCGGAGTTCCTAGAAGAAATCCCCAAAGCACGGGGAGAACATGCAAGCTCCACGTAGACAAGACAGAGGCGGGAGTCAAACCCTCAACAACCCCAGAGGTGCAAGGAAAACATAATAACCACTAATCCACCGTGCTCCCCCGTGCATTAATACAGAATAAGTGAAATGAACCAGCACATGATCTGTGGCGAAGATGACAGTGTAGTTGTTGTTTGTTTATTCTGTTTTTTATTAAGTGTTTGTAACATTTATACTGTAGCATATTGTGCTTGCCATCTCGATATATAAAGGCGGCCACCAAGTCACTGTCCGCCAAGTTTTGGCTGAAGCCACAAATGAGGTTTTTTAAAGGATAAATGGATGCTAAATGAGAAACATTACTATTTCTTGTGCAAAACTAAATCGCAAATGTTGATCTGAGAATTTAGACTTACGAGTATTCTCTAGCTTCAATATGGGTGAAATTCATTTGGTACACCCAGCAGGGAGGTTATGGATCACTTGAGAGATCAGTGTGTTTTATTGGCCGAATCATAAGCCTGTTGGTGACAGAACGGATCCGACCGAGCATTCAGTAGTCTAAAACCAGGCCTCCATTGGTTTCTATTCAGAATGGCTACAAAGCATCTTGGCCTTCAGCACAGACCTTCAGGGCTAAATCTCCCAAGAGCGTTTAAAATTAGAATTAAACACTTTAAAATAATTTCTGACTACAAAGCTTTTATTTACTCATCACCAAAACAGCTAAATTTTACTTTAGTTAGTTTCATAATGTTTCTGATTCTATAAAGATCATCTAATCCAAATGGGGAAAAATATGAATTGTAGCCAGATCAAGCATTGGGTCGATGTGTGTAGTACAGCTGGTGGTGGGATTCGGAATAAGTAGCATGTTTTATACTTATAGCATTGAGGTGTGCTGTGCCACTATGTACAGAATTACATAACAAATGAAAACTTTTGTTTTGCAGACGTTAGTAATGGAATAGGATTTTTCTTTTTCTGGTTGCTGGACAGTCTGCAGACTGCTGTGTTGTTGTTGTTTGTTTATTCTGTTTTTTATTAAGTGTTTGTTTGACCAACCAATGAGCTCACCAATCATCAACAGAAACTATTGTTAGCCCCACCCACAAATGTCATTACTGTAGTTAGTGTTTGTCTGTGCCGATCTAGAAACCAAAAACCACTCTGGAACTGGAACTGGCCAATGTACAGCCAAAGCACAGTGGTGCCACAAATTCTTATGTTATAGATGATATGTGTAGATGATTTGTCTTTTGTAACAGTCATGCCTGGTACAGTTTCATACTTTCATACTTAAAACGTTTGCCCTGTAAGTTTTCGTGCCTTGTTTTATTTAGTCTAGAAAACTGTAAGGCAGACAAAATAAATAACAGTTTATACAACTCAGAAAATGTACTAGTGGTCTATATGTTTAATGCTGGTGTCCTCTTTTATTGGCTAGTTACACTGATTGCTCTGTATTCTGTGGTGCTTTTGGGATAAATGAAGAATCTTTCCTTTCTAACATCTTCACATTGCTCTCGCTCACCATTTCTCACCACTACCAGAATGATGTGAGCTCTTCCTGAAACAAAGAGACAGAAACGACATAGCTATGTATGTACGAGAAGTGGCAAGAGTGTATATGGCCTGGTGTCCATGTCGTGGCAGTAAATACATCATTAGCAAAATGTTACTATTCGCCTGAGTGTCTGTGTGTGTTGTGTATGTTGTATGAATCCAGCAGAAATAGACTCGAGAGGTTGCTGCCTGTATGGAGAGCCTCGGTGCATCCGAGCCTGTAATTACCGAGCTTTATAATTCACACACTGACTGATCCGGAGCCAACAGAGCTCAAACAGATGCACACAACAGCCTCTTCCTTCCCACCTAATACTAACAGGAGCCTTATTCACCCACTAGAATCATTGCACATGCTGCAGCACACACTGCTCACAGGTCGGGATGATGTCACTGCAGTTGACCAGTTTGTCCCCCAGAGTCATCAACAAATTTCCCTTGTACTAATTACTAATTTATATTAATTCATTATTTTTTTTTCCAATATCCATTTTAGTCCTGTATTTATTCCATCTAAATCCCGAAATCTGGGCTAGTTGTAATGCCTTAATAGTTATTGGATTAATGACCAAAGCAATAACACTAATACCATACTGAGTGATTTTCCACACTGACTGCAGTTTACAGGCTGTTCATTTGACACATGACCTTGTAGGTCATTGAGTAATACTTATTGTGCACGGTAGCACACATGACCCAAGGTGAACGTTGGTGAAACACCTCAAACTACTACTAAAAATGAGAAAAGTTGGTGACAATACGAAGTACTCCTAGAGTAGGTTGTTAGTCAAGCAGTTCTATATGAAGTCTAACAGCGTATTTGGTGTCTGCATTACTGTTGCAGTTGGTTAAACTAACACTAAAAGAATTGTGTTAAGTTAGCTAGCTAGGTTAACTATACAATATTGCTTATATACAATCAGTCATTCAGTGTCTAATCTGGTTAATGTTGCTTACAAATAGGTAAAAAAAAAAAAAAAAAAAAATGAAAATGAACGAAACTATGAAAAAAGCTAGCTTTCAAATAATTCCAAAAATTCAGGTTGCTGTATCATAGATTCTGACTGATGCTTCCAAATAACCAGTGTACCAGTTTTTGCCCAAAGGAAATCAAGAAGCGGAAAAAGCATGACAGAACTAAAAAAAAAAAGGAAAGGTCAGAAAGAATGAACGAACACTGTACAATTACATACATGAAGACTGTACAATTTAGATGAAAAGGATTATGCACAATTCTTAGCTTGTTTTGAGTCTCAATTTTGAATTTCATCAGGATGATGTCTCTGGATGCTTCAGTTACTCTAAGGAAAGCTTGAACGTCTTCAAATCCTACAAATGCGCCTGTCTTTCCCGAACAGTCATATAATTTTGGCCTCAAATTCCCATCAAAACAGACTGCACTAGCCAGGAAACTTGTATTCTAGTTACAGATATTTGTCGGAATTGTACCTAAAACACCACAGTGTCCCTGAACCAGATCGTCTCCCCTGTTACCTCCGGTCCTGAAATTGCTTCAAGCTGCAAAAAGGAGCCCAAAAAAATATTTGTTGGCTCACTTTTTGGTTTCATTAAAATAATGAAGGATTTGGAAGGATTTTCAGCATTACCAGACGTGTTAAAGCATCATATTTGCAGCCTTGGATCCGAAGTCTTGGCGATGACTCAGCGTATTGTAAGCAGGAAGGTATATACAGCCCAGTAAGGGTGCTTTCGGCCAAGGCAATTTCCGCAAGTGTGGAAACTTAAAAGGAAGCCGATGACCAGCAGTCTTTTCTTCTCTACGCTGACCTGGTCGAGTTCCATGATTAAGGCTGTAGAAACTGTGACCCTGAAGTTTACCTAATCGCAAAAAGAGCTCTGTTTATTTATATGGCATCAAAATGAGATTATTAGAATGAAATATTTCTGTTTGTAATAAGTGGTGGGGAAAATGGCTTTTATGTGTGTCGAGAGGACACTGGTCAATGTGGGAATGACGGATAACGGTTTGGACAGTTGGACAGATCTCCGTAGGTAGTACAGAATGCCTTTAGGTAATGAAAAGCACCAGGCTTTTGGTTGAAATTGGTACTCGGGCAAACTAATGCACAAGGTTCGTGAGTAGCAAGTACATACCACAAAACCCCCACATCAAGGTTTCATTTTCCACAGATGTGGGCTGTGGTTTGTTTTGAAGAGTCTGTATGAAAGTGATTATCACTAGCGTCCTTGACTCGCTCGGAAAGTGTGAGTGCTACTTTCACTAGAAACCCAGGGCACTAGAAATCCGGACTAGGCAGTGAAATTCACTCCCGCTCTTGACTTACTCTGGCTGTCAGTGCTAATTGAGTGGTGTATCATTGAACAGGACTTGGCAGCTCTCCGTGTGGGACACGGTCTGGTAGAGAGGTAATTGTTTCACACAAAGACTCCTGTGTGTCCTGCAACAGAGGGGACGACGGGATGCGGAATGTAGCTTGGTACATTTAGTGCTGCCTACCAATGTATACTGTATAATGCAATACAATAATATTAATCCCCAGTTAGTTTTGAGTCCCTTTAGAATAATGAATATTTAAAAGACCGTATCAGACCTGCCAGTCTTTATGCATTTTGCATAGGAGCTCTGCATTTTAACACTTGAGTACACTGGAAGATACACCTACATATGCCAACAGAGCTGTCGTTTTGTTTTTTTTTAATGGAAAACGAGCCATTGGATATTTGCGCAGGTTTTCTGAACTCTCCGATACTAACTGACACTCTCTGGAAGCTCCACCCCCTTAACCCATTTCGCACCCTCACATTCTGTCAAGATAAATGGCGATACATTCTGTCTTCACCATAAATGGAGTTCAGGTTCTCAAAACACTGTGAAGTGGGCCTCATGGTGAAAAAGTATGTGTGAATACGTCTGTTTTTTTTATTTATTTATTTTTTTTGGTCCGCAAATACAGTATCACAAATTCCCCTCTAAATCACTGAGCCTTCACGAAACCCCAGCACGATGAGTGCTGCTTTTGTTTGTTTTGGTTCATCTACGTTACCTGCTTCTGTTTGTTATGGACATGTACATTTGTTTTGGTTTTTATCTCCACCCCGTGTCATCGCTGGTGTACTACCTGATTGTGTTCACCTGTTCTATGTTAACTCACTGACTAGTTCTTTAGCTGCGAAGTCTTATCATGCAAGTCCGAGCCTTGTTTTCTTAGTTTCCGTGTTTCCAGATTTCTACTCTCACTTTTTCTATGGTTTGCGTATGTGAATTATCCTTGTTTGTTGATGCTTTCTTTTATATTGATCTGCACTCTGGACTTCAGCAGTGTTTCTTTTATTTTCTACAATATTGCTGAGCATACGCACTTGCTACCCAGGGTCCTCGGGACTACACTAAAACAACGTTGTTTATAGCTTGTTATTTGCTGTTTCATTCACCAGACGAATGGCCTCAGGAATAAATCATATTTTGTGCTGGTTGTTACTTCACTTAGGCTGGCGATAACTGTGAACAGAAACACGAGTCTTTCTATCAGCCTGTTTCTCGTATAATGAGCTATGCTTCTGAGGGGTGCTACGGTTATTTTAAACGTTCAATATAGCTGGAAGGCGGGTTCTGTTGGGAAAGCATAAACCTAAGGTACTCTTAATAAAAGATTTATCAACGCTTTGTCAGATAGATGCAAACCTTTCTATAGAAATATTTCCAGTGGTGTACTTTTTTTTTTGTATTACTTTCTCTGAACTCTGCTCAGACTTCAATGTGTTATCTAAAATGGTACTTAAATGCTCGTACTGATCCATGACTTCCAAACTCACAATGAATGGATGTGGCCTGAGGGACTTTTTCCTGGAATCAATCGCCATCTCCAACAGAGATCTGACGGCTCGATCTATCAAGTGAGAGGGCAGGCTCATGTTCCTGGGCAGAAAATACACTTGTAATCAATTATAGCGTATAGCTATCATTAATATGTGCGGTTTGCACCAAGGTACTTTATTAGGCGTCGGTTCGTCTCACCTTTGTGAGTCTGGTCTTTCAAAAATATAAAATATATAAAAGTTTGATTTTCAGCATCCACATGAGAAAATAAACTTCCTAAAGTGGATTATTTTGGATTTTTGGGAAATCCGAGCACAACAGCACCACCAGTGGTGGTTAGAAGTAAGTACACACAGTGATATGAATAAGCGAGAAGCAAGGCTGGGGCTGATTTCTTTCTAGCCCAGACTGTATAGTGTAACAATCACGTCAGGCGATTACACATATCCGATTACGCCCCCAGACATAGATTTGATCTCTATTTGGGCTGTTATTTTCCAGCCTGCTTCGCCAAGACCTCCGTAATGAACGTTTCGAGGTGGATTATTTACGCTATTATAATTTTTTTTAAATTCAAAATGTCTTCTGAGGAGAAACTAAACGTTAGATAAACTGAAGCGCTGTCCAGAATTCTTCACTATCCATAGCATCCTCTTCTTACCCACACTTAATGTGTGCTTCTGTCCCAAAGCTTTCCTACATGAACAGGGCACGTCACAGTGACACTGCTGAACCAGAATCACCACGACCGGGGTGCGAAAGGCTAAATGCAGCCTCGATCAGCAGCACCGTGAGCCTCAAGTAGGCTCTCGTTCCGCAGCTGTATGCACTGCAGCAGTGTTGCGCACCAAGCCGTGTTAATTATAGATCCGTACCGCGAAATGACAGGCTTTTTCACCAATATTAACGATACATATTTAGACCGTCTTTTTTTTCGTGGCTTCTAAAAGCAGAATTATGTCGCGCTTCTCCGCAGTTATGTCGCGCATTTGAAAGAAAATGTCAATTGGCGCACTTTAATTTTCAGTCTCGTGTCTGTAAGTCGGAGAACGAGAGCAAACTGATTGATGATTACGTTTGTTAAACATGGCGGGATGTCACTCAGGGTTTTATCTGGCAGTGTTTTCACACTTGCAAACAAATCAATTAAATGGATCCTGCCTGTCTTGTTTGCCCAGCTCATTTCTTTGTACTGCAAATGACTTCACTTGCCTGTCTGGTTTAATGTAGGAGCTTAAGATAATATTTCTGTGTAACAGCAGGCTTGTGCTGAGAATAAAGATCACAGCCTTGTCCTCTAAAGCGCGTCGCTTGCTATTGCAGACTTCAGGCTAACACGCCGATCGTTTAGGGGATCTTTTTCCAACACGAATAGGTGCTGCATAGAGCGTTTCTCTCTCTGACCTTTTGGTGGGTCAGAACTCTGAGTGCGGCACTTACTGTACCCCCGCAGTGTCTGGATGTGACTACGAGGAAAAAGACCTGACTGTGTATCAAATTACAGCATGTAAAAATACAAACGAATGTAGGTGCTGTTTATAATTGTAAACTGTGTAAGCTGCAGTATTGTCTTGTAATGACAACCAAGGTGTGGCGGCTGCATATTTGATTCAGTGGCCTATTTACAGGAAAGAGGTTGTTTTTTTTTGTTTGTTCTTTTTTTTCTACTGTCAAATAATTTCAAAACCTTCTCTTTTGTACATCGTTTTGTATTTTTTGTCACACCAGGAAAAAAAAAATGAACACAAAAGGTTTGATTGAGTGATTACAGCGTTTGCATATTGAACACTGGTTTGTTTTGTGAATATGACAAGGAAAACTTGGCAGCGAGTTAATAAAAGAACTCGCACTGAATAAAACGAATGATCATTTTTAAGTAAAAGATATTTAGAGCAAACTTCATAGGTCGCAGCCGGTGGTGTAAACGAACTAAACGAAATTACTTAAGCAAAAAAATAAAAAACAGTCCACAAATCCGAAAATATCCTGCATCTAAAAAATGACACTAATGAAGGGTATGACACACATTATTCATGGGGAAATAACAAGCCTGAGCTATAATTTCCTACTGTACACCTACACCTGTGTCGACAGGTACATTAGGTGTACCTACAATAATAACAGCTAATAAATTGCACAGAGTGTACACGTATTCAGTGTAACAATGCTCATACCAGACTGTAATAGGTGTGGCATCAGCATGGTATGAAAAAAATTAGCCACCAGTGCCCATTTTTGTGATCGACAGCATGCTATATGTGTCGCAAAATGTGGTGAAAACTCCCACATTAAGGTGTGTACGTGTCTATCAGTACGTTTACATGGACAACAATAACCCAATATTAACCCGATTAAGACAATACTCTGATTAAGAAGCTACCATGTAAACAGCGATTATTGATGACCTTAATCCGATTAAAGTCATACTCAAAGTAAACACAAATCGAATTAAGACATGTGGAGTATTCCTGTTTTATTCGAATTATCGACGTGCATTATAGACATGTACACACCTTAATCACACTATTAACGTCGTGTGGGAGTTTTCACCGCATTTTGCGACAGGACACGTACACACACGGCAGTGCTCAACCGTTTGATGGCAAACGAGAACACGGCTGCGTCTGAAACCACGTACTTACCTACTACAGTATATAGTAGGCGAAATACATGTATCTCAGCTACTATATAGTAGGTAAGTATGTGGTTTGGGACGCAGCGAACGGCTTCAAGCAGTTGTATATTTGCACGTATAGCATGACAAATAATTAACTTTGACTTGAAGCGTTAGTAAAAATGTAAAATAAAAACACCCAAAACTGTATACGGTACCATAACGAAGACGAACTTTATGTCGATACATGAAATTCTGGAAGGAACATTGGACGGCGTGGCGCGGTGACGTAATACGTGTGCCGTTAATCGAGCTATGTTCTAGAACATGTAAAACGGGAACATGAAAGGAGTATTCTAAGAGCGACTCATGTAAACACCTTAATCACAATATTGTCTTATGCAGAATAAAATCAATAATTAGATTACTGCTGTCCATGTAAACGTAGTCAATAACGCACTTCAATAATGCAACTAAAACAGGAATACTCCACATGTCTTAATTCGATTTGTGTTTACTTCGAGTATGACTTTAATCGGATTAAGGTCATCAATAATCACTGTTTACATGGTAGTTTCTTAATCTGAGTATTGTCTTAATCGGGTTCATATCGGATGATTGTTCTCTATGTAAACGTACTGACTGATTATCCTGATTATCTTTCACATTAATCAGTTTTCCAGAAAGCTAACAGTACATTTCCTGTTTCTACCTGAACCTATCTCTCATTCGGTTAACTCCTTCCTCGGAATATTCGGAGTATTTCATAAGTATTGTGACGGCTTTGCAATAATAATATTTTCATGTATTAAAACAAAAGCAGCACCCCATATTTTTTTGTTTTGCTGAGTTTAGAATGCTGTATTATAATTAGAGCATGCTCTTACTCCTAATCACTGCTATTATTTGATTTTGTGTCAGTACTGCGTGCCACTCGAGTGCTGATTTGGCATAATCGGATTTTCTCCAGAAAGTGACAAATTAGAGAGAAAGTGGTGAAACGAGCCAGCGGACTGCATCACTAATCAGTCCATGCACCATTATACAAAAAAAAAGATGAATATCCTGCTGTGAATGGCAGGAAGTTTTTTTTATAATTAGCTTTTCAGCATTTAATCGTGGAAAGTGTAAGGGAAGCAGCAATTAATTAGCAGTTTAGAATTGTGTAAGCTTTACCTTTTTGCTTCGTGCTCATAAATAATTCAAATACAGATTTTAAGAAATTGCTGGATGGCCCAGACAGAGTTGTATGCTCATGTGTTCAGACTTGAAATGCAAATTTCACAAAATTGGACGCTGAAGTGGAGTGCTTTGCCACTTTGGTACGGATATCTAGGTCATACTGTGTTTGTCACGAATCTAACCTTTTCTTGAAGAGCTATTTATACACATTCCAGCCTCGCTACGTGTTACGGATGGATTCGGGTACTGAGCCGAGAGCGGATAGGTAACGATAACTAGACTGGTTAACAGCACACATCGCTTAGCCATTACTCTACCGCTCAATTTATCCTCCTGTGGCCTTGATGATGGAACTTTGATGTAGCCGCAACAATCAGTACCAAAGTGTTTTGCTCCGCTTAAGCCCCCTGTTTTTTTTGTTTTTTTTTTGCAGCCTGCTTTTAGCGGTCATCTGGATTTATCTGAGTTTCCATTATCTGAGTCACATTACAAAAACAACAACATTTTTTTTTTTTATAGAAAAAAAAAGGCCTGTCAGATTTGCAAGGACGTCCAACAAACGAGTGTGGGATCAGCCTCCTACATCTCGTCTTTCATTCAGTCACAAAAACAGATTACTCACCGTTAGCAGGACCCAGTGATTTTAGGACGCAGAGGGTTTAAGTGTCCGTGGCCCCTTATTCGTAGATTTGAGCACGAGTAATGACATACGAACAAATCTGCATCTGCACCCTGCTACAGTGCTGCTTGAAAGTTTGTGCGCCCTTTAGAATTTTCTTTATTTATGCATAAATACAACCTAAAACATTATCGGATTTTCTCACAAGTCCTGCAAGTAGATAAAGAGAACCCCAATTAAACAAATGAGACAAAAATATTATATTATACTACTGTACATTTATTTATTGAGAAAAATTATCCAATATTACACATCTGTGAGTGGCAAAAATCTGGTATGGACTCATGAACGTTAACGTTAGTCAATGTGAGATTGGCCTTTAGTTGATTAGAAGTTACCCTGGGTTCCTTTGTGACTTCGCGGATTAATACACGTCTTGCTCTTGGATTGATCTTTGTTGGTTGACCGCTTGTGGGGAAGGGAACAATGTACACAATCTGTCTGATTGTGGATTGGTGGAGTCCAAACTCTTTAGAGATGGTTTTGTGACCTTTTCCAGCCTAATGAGCATAAACGACTCTTTTTCTGAGGTCCTCAGAAATCTCCTTTGTTTGTGCCACGATACACTTCCACAAACACGTGTTGTGAAGATCAGACTCTGATAGATCCCTGTTCTTTAAATAAAACAGGAGGCTTACTCACACCTGATCATCATCCCATTGCTTGAAAACACCTGACTCTAATTTCACCTTCAAATTAACTGCTAATCCTAGAGGTTCACATACTTTTGCCACTCACAGATATGCAATATTGGATCATTTTCCTCAATAAATAAATGACCACGTGTAATATTTTTGTCTCATTTGTTTAATCAGGTTCTCTTTATCTACTTTTAAGACTTGTGGGAAAATTCCGATGACGTTATAAAGAAATATAGAAAATTCTAAAGGGTGCACAAACTTTCAAGCACCACTGTACATGTTAAATGCTACTGTAGCTAGAAGCAGTTTTGAACTTTTAAGCGGGAAAGGCGTTTTGTCAGTGTTATGTTGCCAAATTTCTAGGTTTAGGTTCACGTTATCTGATGTCACTGGCGTCTAATATAATCCCGCCCACCTAAAATTAGCCACAAAAAAAAACCTATAACAAAGAGACTAATGTTGTCCATTATTTTATATTCAACAGCCTTTTTTGAATTATAAAAATAAAACAGCGCAGGCATTAAAGTTGTATTAGGTAAGATTCTTCTTCTTCTTTTTTTTTTTTGTCAAGATTAGGTCCCTTTAACAGGTCCCTTTAACATTAGATACGTCCCTTTAACATTAGATATGTCCCTTTACCATTAGATTAGGTCCCTAACAGTTGATTGGGTTCAAAACTTGAGTGATTTATATTGAAATTTTTTAAACTCCGTTTTCCTGAAGCTTGATATCGGGATCTACGGTGGCCCTTAAAGTGTAGCGTGTATATAAACTCTGACAGAAGGCATAAAAGCGTTCCAGACCAGAAGTCAGTTTTCCAAAAATATTGCTATTGATCCTTAAAGCTATAAACATTGCATATTTGAATAATGTTAGACAGTGTACGGTTACTCCTTCTCCATTTTGTGTAATCTACAATCTACATTATGTGCCATTTGAGGAGTAATTTAGAGTGTAATGTGAGAGCAGCATGCATTTATTGTAACTGCAAGAAGTACAAATTATTTTCCAATAATAATAATAATAATAATAATAATAATAATAATAAAAGTAATGTATCTTCAGTACATTTTCTCAGAATACTATTCAATATAGCTGCCCTTGAGATAAATAACTTATTTGTATTCTTTCATTTCAATACAGTGGGGTTTTTTTCACAGTCATTTTTGCACAAATAGAACTTCATAGCTATAAAAAGCTGACGGTGTGAGATATGCATGAGAAAGGCGTTAAAATGAGGCTGCATGTGACATTCAGGGAAATAGTTTTGTGTGTGTGTGTGTGTGTGTGGGTGTGTGTGTGTGTGTGGCACACGTTCTCATTCCCCTCTGACGTCTGTAAAACCTGTTTACCCCATGGACGTTCCTCCGTTTGGAACAAACCCGAGTTGGTTTGTCTCCATTAGGCTTTTCTGTTTGATTTAGTAGAAAACAAATAGAATCAGAGTGAAGTTTGTTGATTTCTGCTCACAGAAAGGTGGTAATTAAATAATACATTACATCATGTGTGTTATACACACTGCTACCTGCTGAGCACGTGTGTGTGTGTGATGTGAAGTTGTAGGGTTCAAACCCCTGCTTTGACTCTGTGTGTGTGAATAAAACATTCAGGAGCGTGCTGTCGATCATTTTCTTATAACAGCACAGCGCATCCTGAAGTGTTTTATTCCGCTTATACGACAGCAATATTACATTGTTGTTTATAGTTACATTGAATGCACATCAAGCAAGTTTGTTCCTGTTATCACTTCGAAACTGTCCTTCCTTCACCAGCCTCTTGTCACGAGTTCCCCTTTGAGCAGCGCACTGTGGAGCATGTGACCGCGCGTGCACGAGCAGGTGCGCAAGCATCTGCTTTTCCCTTGTGGACAATCGTGACATTTCGACACATGCATTTGTTTATGTTTCTGTTATGTCTCCTCCCTGTCCTGTCATTGGTTGTTTCATGTGTGTCTGAATTGCCCTCAGCTGTCAGCCATTACGAGGCTGATTATGTCCGTATATATACCGCGTGCCTCCCAGCACACAACGCGGAATATCAGATGAGTTGAATGCGTTTGATAGTGAATGCGATAGTCATAGTCATAGTCAGTTTAGTTCACGCTGGTTTCTCCGCTACCAGTCCCTCGCGGTGGTTTATGTTTCATGTTTTGTTTATGTTTCATGTTTTGTTTATCGACCCTGTTTTCCGTGACCACGACCTTGATTCCTGCCTAGCCCTGTGTATGCCTGTTTGCCGATCGCCTGACCTTTTGCATGTTACTGGATTACGTTTATGGATCACGTTTTGGATATATCTGCCTGTCTCTCTCCTAAATAAAACCCGTTCATACTGCGCTTGCATCCGTCTGAACTTCCTCATGTCATGAGACGTCACAGAATATTACGCCACACCATGGATGCAGCAGGAAGACAAGGGAGACATCACGCCACAATGAGAGTAGCAGGACAATACCGTATTGGGAAACGCTCGGATTACTGGCCGCATTTTTTGTCCGTACAGTTCCCTCAACGGTACGCCGTCGAACTTCCGCCAGAGACAGCGGGATTGGGGAGCTACCCGCTGGAGTTCCTCTTTGGCTGTCGGGAATATTTTTGCAGCCTGGCGTATCCCAAGCCTACTAAGAGACAGTGGATCGGGTTCTTGGTGTCCAGGTTTTGCGGTCCGGCCCGTGACTGGGTGGAGCAGCTGGTGAGTGCTGGGTCCTTAGCCCTCCATGATGTTACTCAGTTTTCAGAACTTTTTATGGAGGAATTCACACAGCCAGGGCAACTTCATGGTCTGGATTTACTTGGGTGGAGAGTCAATGGACAGCCCCAGGCTGACCTGCCATTTAACCTCTATTATGAGGGGATTGACGGGGCAGCCTCCACCAAGCCGCTTCAGGTTCCAGTCAATGTGGTGGAGGTGACCTCCCAAGTCATGCTCATGTGCCAGGTCGAAGAGACGGCCTCCCAAGACACGTTACTGTCCAAGCCTGCTGACCCAGTTGACCAAGTTCTGCTCATGTCCAAGCCTGCTGACCAAGTTCCGCTCATGTCCAACCCAGTTGACCAAGTTCCGCTCATGTCCAAGCCTGCTGACCCGGCCAACCAAGTTCCGCTCATGTCCAAGCCTGCTGACCCGGCCGACCAAGTTCCGTTCATGTCCAAGCCTGCTGACCCGGCCGACCAAGTTCCGTTCATGTCCAAGCCTGCTGACACAGTTGACCAAGTTCTGCCCACGCCCAAGTCTACCGACACGGCCGACCAAGTTCTGCCCACGCCCAAGTCTACCGACACGGCCGACCAAGTTCTGCCCACGCCCAAGTCTACCGACACGGCCGACCAAGTTCTGCCCTCGCCCAAGTCTACCGACACGGCCGACTAAGTTCTGCCCACGCCCAAGTCTACCGACACGGCCGACCAAGTTATGCCCACGCCCAAGTCTACCGACACGGCCGACCAAGATCCGCTCAATCCCGAGGTTCACCTGGTGACCTCAGAGCCCCAGCCTGAGACCTACGAGGAGGTCTCAACTCCAGAGCTGCAGCCTGAGATTAACCTGGCGACCTCGGTGCCCCCGTATGAGGTCGTCTCCCACCCTCCCTCCCCTGTCATGGATCTCGTTCAGCCTGCCCACTCTGCTGGGGACGCTGCTCAGCACTCCTGTTCAGCCGAGAGCATCGCTCAGCACTCCTGCACCACTGGGTACGGCGCTCTGTTTCCCAGCTCGGCTGAGGTCATCGCTCTGCCTTCCTGCTCGGCTGAGGTCGTCGCTCTGCCTTCCTGCTCGGCTGAGGTCGTCGCTCTGCCTTCCTGCTCAGCTAAGGTCGTCTCTGTGCCATCCTGCTTCGCGGAGGACGTCGCTCTGCCTCTGTATTCCACTGAAGACGTCGTTCCTCTACGTTGCTGCGCGCCGTGGGTCACTCCCCCTTCCTGCTCCATGGAGGACATCGTTCCCCCCTCCTGCTTCGCGGAGAGCTTCGTTCCTCCCTTTGGCCTCGCGGAGACCCACGCTCCTCTCCCTGGCCTCGCGGAGACCCACGCTCCTCTCGCTGGCCTCGCAGCGGACCTTGCTTCGCTTTCCTGCACTGCTAAGTACAGCGCTCTGTTTCCCTGCTCCGCCGAGGACTTTGCTGAGCCTGCCTGCTCGGCTGTGGTCGTCGCTCTGCCTTCCTGTTTTGTCGAGGACGTCGCTCTGCTTTCATTCTCCGACGAGGACGTCGCTCTGCCTTCCTGTTCCGCAGGGGACGTCATGGTGCTTTCCTGCTTCACCGTGAATGTCAGTCTGCTTTTTTGTTTTGCCAAGAACGCCATGCGGTCGCCTGGCTCTGCTTGGGACATCCTGCCCAGGGGGCCGGGGCCACCAATGAAGATGGATGTTTCGTGGCACTCCGGGAGGAGTGCTTTTGGGGGGGGGTTCTGTCACAAGTTCCCCTTTGAGCAGCGCGCTGTGGAGCAAGTGAGCGCGCGTGCATGAGCAGGTGCGCGAGCACCTGCTTTTCCCTTGTGGACAATCGTGACATTTCGACACGTGCATTTGTTTATGTTTCTGTTATGTCTCCTCCCCGTCCTGTCATTGGTTGTTTCATGTGTGTCTGAATTGCCCTCAGCTGTCAGCCATTACGAGGCTGATTATGTCCGTATATATACCGTGTGCCTCCCAGCACACAACGCGGAATATCAGATGAGTTGAATGCGTTTGATAGTGAATGCGATAGTCATAGTCATAGTCATAGTCATAGTCAGTTTAGTTCACGCTGGTTTCTCCGCTACCAGTCCCTCACGGTAGTTTATGTTTCATGTTTTGTTCATGTTTCATGTTTTGTTTATCGACCCTGTTTTCGGTGACCACGACCTTGATTCCTGCCTAGCCCTGTGTATGCCTGTTTGTCGATTGCCTGACCTTTTGCATGTTACTGGATTACATATATGGATCACGTTTTGGATATATCTGCCTGTCTCTCTCCTAAATAAAACCTGTTCATACTGCGCTTGCATCCGTCTAAACTTCCTCACGTCACGAGACGTGACACCTTTCTATTAGTTTTTATCGCTCTCTTTTCCTTGAGGTAAATGATGATCTTACTGAGGAACTGCAATGCACAAACCTCTCCATTTTTAAGGCCCGAATTGTGTTTAATGGTATTTTTTACCAGTCCAGTATCCAACAGCCAGGATCGTTATTGGCTCAATACCAGCAAAAAAATGGTGGCTCAGACACCGGGGATGAAAAAAAGAACAGATTTTTACTCTGATCCTGTAACAAATGAAAAAGATTGGAATTGGATTTAGAAATCCTGTATTTTGAAGCGCTTCAGTTTAAAAATCATTTCAAAGATGAACATTTTAAAGCAAAAAAATATACATCAGATGGTTGTCAATGTTGGTTTCAGTATTGGTATCGTAAAAGAAAAAAATGGTGTTGTGCCATCTCGAGTTATATTTATTTGCTTGTTTGTGTCATATTCATTTGTCAACAGCAGAGTTCCTTAAGACTCGTAAAATACGTATTATTAAGGGTGTTAATCATTTTCGACACGTACAATATAACTGTTCAGGCTTGTCCACCGTGCTTACGGTCACACATTGTCACACCCAGCCATGAAATCTAGCGACAGCTGCCGCACATCGTTTAAAGGGTGTGTTTAGCCTGTTTAAGAAATGGCAAACTGTTTCACAGTCCAAACACGTCCATATAAATCTCCTGCCTGGGTGAGTTGTGAAGGACAAAAAAGGGACATAATAAAGTGCTCGTCTTGGGCCCCCAGTCTGATTAGTCAGGATAACAAGACGGCTCGGCAAGAAGCAGAAAGGAAACGAAAGCCTTGTATCGAGTCATTTCACAGGTAGCCAGAGTTAAACGTTCATTAAATGGTCGAGTTCAACGCTGATCTATGAACTTCATCCCTATATTGGTTTCATCCTGTGAGCTGAGCGGCTGAGGCTCAGTCCCGTGATAAATCACTCCGACAGCATCGTGACAGTGTAGAGACGGCCCAAGAGCCAGCGCTACTAAGGCAAATAATGGTGTGTGTGTTTATGTCCCAGTGGTGCAGTTGGTCTCAGGGTTTCAGAAAAAAACAGCTTATTCCAAAGAGTCTGATAAATCTGAGCCTACAGAAAGGGCGTCAGACTTATTTTAGGAAATAAATCAATGTAGTGACCAATAACACATCAGCAGCTCTTCTTGAACGGTTTCGTCTGTCCGCATTTATCTGAAAGGTACTCTTTGAACGTACAAACAGATTAAACACACATCAGAACAGATGGACATTCATGAAATGAGCAAATTTACCAATTATCCATCCATTCATCTTCTACCGCTTACTCCTTCTTCAGGGTCGCGGGGGAACCTGGAGCCAATCCCAGGGAGCATCGGGCACAAGGCGGGGTACACCCTGGACAGGGTGCCAGTCCATCGCAGGGCACAATCACGTACACACTCACATTCATACACTACGAACACTTTGGACATGCCAATCAGCCTACCATGCAGGTCTTTGGAGTGGGGGAGGAAACCAGAGTACCCGGAGGAAACCCCCGCAGCACGGGGAGAACATGCAAACTCCGCACACACATGCAGGGAACCGAACCCCGGACCTTGGAGGTGTGAGGCGAACGTGCTAACCACTAAGCCACCATGCGCCCCAATTTACCAATTATATATACTGTAAATAACGCCTTGCGTAAGTATTCAACCCCCCTTGACATTTTCAGCATTTTGTAGTGAGCTCAAATGGACTTCATTGGGATTATATACACTATATGGATACAAAAATGTTTGTGGACACCTGATCATCACACTTACTTGTTGTATATGAACATCCCACTCCAGATTTATTCTCCCCTTTGCTTTTATTATACTGTAAGCTCCACTCTTCCAGGAAGGCTTTCCACTAGATTTTGGGGCGTGGCTGTGGGGATTTGTGTTCATTCAGCTACAAGAGCATTAATGAGGTTGAGGTCAGGCACTGATCTTGGGATGTTGAGGAGGCTCCAGTTCCAGTTCATCCCAAAAGTGTTCAGTGGAGTTCAGGTCAGGGCTCTGTGCAGGACACTCGAGTTCTTCTACGTTCTTCCAACCTTCATACACCACGTCTTCACGGAGCTCGCTTTGTGAACAGGGGCGTCGTCATGCTGGAACAGGTCCGGGCCTGTTAGTTCCAGTGAAGAGAAACTGTAACGCTAGAGCGTACAAAGACATCGTATACAATTGTGTACTTGCAAATTTGTGGGAACAGTTTTGGGGAAGAAGCAGATATAGGTGTGATGGTCAGGTGTCCGTATACTTTTGACCTTATAGTCTATCATGAATTTACTTAAAGTATTGAATACGCAAATTATTGAACTGAGAGGAAAAATCAATATAGTTTGCAAGATTACTTAAAAAAAAACATATAAGTTGTGACTGCATAAGTATTCACCCCCATTACTGTGAAACCCCTAAAACGACCTTTCAGTTCAATTACAGTCCACAAGACAGTTCCTGCCCATGGACTGTATATTTGACGCCATTTGCCTACAGGTTATGGATCAAACCAGTTATATAAAAGTCTCTGAAAAAGAACTAGGAGTAAAGTAGTTTTGTTCACAGAAAGAATATGGAGTGTCTATGTGCTTCGGTGTTCAGAGGTTGTTGGAAATAGCCTCTCGCCCTATTTCTGTGGGAGCAGGGAGTTTCTTTCTCCCTAATGATGAAAAAGTGGGACAGAAGTGCGTGAGCGGGAGAGAGAAGCTTTTGCATGGCATGAGAAAAATAGGTCATTTTGAGTGGGACACTCCACAGCATAGCGGCTAGCAAGAAGGACTAAAAGCGTGAGTAATCGAATGTGCATTAGTATAACAATGAGGCAAATCATAAGGCGACAGAGAGGTAGATGACTGATTAAAAAAAAGAAAAAAGATCATAAAGAGTCCCATCGTTTTAACCGTCCTTGTTATTTTAGGAACTGGTTAGATGTACTCTGTCCACACTTCCACCTGTGGGCCTGTCCTCTTTCTCAGGTCCAGACAGGACATATTTCACCCAGTCTGCATTCCTCCCACAGGAAGGTGTGTATGTGTGTATGTGTGTGTGTGTGTGTGTGTGTGTGTCTGCAGCAGTCTGTCTTTTTGCATAGTAACTGTTAAACAGCATCAAGTCTCTCTGAGATAGTTTTTGTTTTTTATACACCAATGTCTTGTCCACATGCAAGAGATGAGGAAAAGATCTATCTGCGTGTGTTCTGACCCATTGATCCATACTATAGAGTATAACAGAGATTCTTAATAAAGAAGCTTGGAGGCCCCGTGACCCTAATAAAGAAACGTAATAGTATGTAGCGCTGGCACCTCCGGCTCTTGTGTGTTACCATTATTTAATTCAGGTTTCTTGTGGCTGGAAAGATCTCGTCGGAGACCGGAGCTCGTATTAATACTTAACGCATAATAAAGCAGCCAGTGAGCCGCAGTTCTGACGAGAGAGGTCAGATGAGACCGGTTCGAGCTGACAGGAAGGTGGTACAGTAGAGTACGGTAACTCAAATAACCACTCTTTACAACTGTGCTGAGCAGAAAGGCATCTCAGAATGTAAGGCAGATGACGCTACAACAGCAGAAAAAACCCTAATCTTAACCTGGTCTTGTTCCAGTCTTCAAACTATCCTGTTGACCATGTGTCTACTGTCGCCTCAGCTTCATGTACTTACGCCCAAGGGTTTAATGTGCTTTCTCTGACATCGGCTAGAGCGTCACGTAGTTAAGATTCATGTTCCTATAGTCTTTGCCCACCCTCTGGACTCTCCTCTCAATCCCCTGTTGTCAATTTCCATCTGACTGGGCCAACAAATGAATCTTTTAGGACTGCTCATGTAGGTTTTTTTTTTTCATACTGCAGCTATATCCATCTTTCACACCCAAGGTAGACCAAACAGTTATCTGAAACGAGATCGTAAATCGTCCATCCTGTGGTAAATCACGCTGTTCTAGATACTGCTGTTATCGTGGGATGGTTATTGAACAGGGCATGTATTTTTTTCTGCGAGTGTACGCAGGAATAATACAATTCAGCGTGTACTATATTCGTATTTCACCAGCTATCCATGCTGACCCGTCAGGTCCATCCATACTGTGCAGACCCCCTCAGTTCTTTTGAGCAGTAATGATAATCATCATCATCATCATCATCATTTTGGTTAGACTGATCTGATACAGAGTACTGGTTTTGGGGCTGATGTATGTTGAAAAGATGTGTGTGTGTGTGTACAGACATTCAGGACCCTGTCAGAGAAGAAAAGGGTGATACGTTTCAGAAACACATCACAGATAAACCACAATATTTGGGTGTGATTTGGATTTTGATTGGCTACTGAGTGACATTAAAATTTTGAATAAAATTTTTTTACAAAACAATTTAATAATCGAAATCGTACAGGCGGTGCCTTCATACAGGCCGTGTCTCATATGGTTCGTTAGACGTTTTCGAAACCTGTGCAGCAACGTTAAGTTAATAAAGGCCGTCTTTGAAATTTTTGTTCATGTTACGGATTGTATGCAGATGCGCATTCATTCAAATATTCAGTACTAAAACAAAACAAATGAGTTAATGTGACTGAATTTTGATTAAATGTAGAACACGTTTTCTTACGTTCGTACATGTTCATACAGCTAAAGCTATGACTGCAAAAAAGAAAACAAGCAAACAAACAAATAAATAAATAAATCGATGGTAAATTGGTAAAAGAATAAAAGGAAGAATACATAAATCAGTGGAGGGTTGAGGAATCAAACAAACATAAATAAATAAATGAGTGAATGAGTAAACAAATAAATAGTTAGATAGATAGATAGATAGATAGATAGATAGATAGATAGATACATGAATAAACAAATAAATAAATGGGGAGGTAAACAAATAAATAAATAAAAGGGTGGGTGGGTGGGTGGGTAATCAAATAAATAAATGACTGAAAGAGTAAAAAACAAACAAATGAATAGATAATAAATTAATAAAGGAATGAGTAAGTAAGTAAATAAATAAATAAATGGTAAATAGGTAAAAGAATAAACAAATGAGTAAATAAATTAATAAATGAATGGGTGTGAAATCAAACAAACAAATAAATGAATGAATGAGTAAATAAATAAATTATTAGACAGACAGACAGACAGAGAGATAGATAGATAGATCGATGGACAGATAGATAGATAGATAGATCGATGGACAGATAGATAGATAGGTAGATAGACAGATAGATAGATAGATAGATAGACAGATAAACACAAATAAATGAACGAATGAGTAAACAAATAAATTATTAGACAGACAGACAGACAGACAAATAGATAGATAGATCAATGGACAGATAGATAGATAGATAGATAGATAGATAGATAGATAGATAAACAAACAAATAAATGAATGAATAAGTAAACAAATAAATTATTAGACAGACAGATAGATAGATAGATAGATAGGTAGATAGATAGATAGATCGATGGACAGATAGATAGATAGATAGATAGGTAGATAGATAGATAGATAGATCGATGGACAGATAGATAGATAGATAGATTGATGGACAGATAGATAGACAGACAGATAGATAGATAGATAAACAAACAAATAAATGGATAATTTAATAAATAATTATGAATTTATAAATTATTAAAGGAATAAGTAAATAAATAGATAAATAAATAGATGATTGAGTAAACAAACAAATAAATGAATTAATGAGTAAGTAAATAAATGGATGTATGGATGGACAGACGAACGAAAAGGTAGATCTATCTATCTATCTATCTGTCTGTCTGTCTGTCTGTCTGTGTATCTATTACTGCTCTGAGCTGCTTAACTTTAGCTTTAGGTTTAAAAAAAAAAAACTAGAGTGAAACTTGCAACATAAATACTAAAGCTAGATTTAGTTTTAAACATATTTTTTGTCACTTAATGTATGTGTGTGTGTGTGTGTGTGTGTGTGTGTTTGTTCTCTATAGAAATAAATGCATGATGCTCCCCTATCCATATCCTACAATCCATTTTACATTCTACGCTTAATATTAAGTGTTAATATATTATGTTATGTTATATAATAAGGAAGTTAATGTATTTAAAAAATGTGTGGACAAGAAAAAAAAGTTGCATTTCTTCACTTTATACCCACTCCACTGAAAGCCCGGGAATTACCTGTGCTTTCCTGTAGACAGCATGTGTATGAAAGATCAGAGGCTCGACGCAGCTCTCCGTATGACAGGCACAGAAAAAACCCCACAAACATACAGGGTTCATGCTGCTCCCTCTTAAGACTGCTCCTTTTCAAGTGGCACTGACACCTGATCAAAATAGCCTGACAGAGCTATCGTTCTTAAAGCATGAAACCCTATTCGAGTGCGATTGAAAGGAATTAACCGTCTTTGAGCAGGGTTCAGCCACTCTGGCTAATCTCCTCCGGACAGGGATAGACAGTACGATAGAGGAATATAAAGAATAGATAGAAAGGAGAGAGAGAGAAGGAAAGGGGACAAACACATAGAGAGTGAAATTGCAAAAGGGATAAAAAGCGTGAGAGGAACACAATGAGAGTGAGAAAGAGAGGTGTCATCGCCGGGTATTAATATCGAGCTGCAGTCTACGTCCTTGCTCTGATCTACACTCTAGCCACTTTGTCTGTGTAGGGCCCGATTGGATCGATACCACCTCGCCCAGACACCCTCGGACCAGACCTGAGTGTGAGTGATGCGTTCTCACCTGTTTGCAGAACCGTGCCAAGGGGAGAACCCACCAGGGTTTGTTTCAGAAAGAATGAATGCTGCATATGCGAAAGCGTTTTCAAATACAGAAACAAAGCATACTGCACAATTTGTCTTTGTCAAAATGAAGGTATTGTACGTTCAATGGTTCAACGTACAATGTACAGAAGTTCCTTTATTTAAAGATACAAAAGACATATCCTTTAGGGGGCCAAGCACAAAGGCATCAAACCAAATTGATCATTTTTGAACTAAAAATCTTTTCTGCTAATCTTTAGTTTTAGATCGGATACATTTTCAATACGTTACTTTATAGTATATTGTATGTTCGAATATGGTCCTGTTCACAGACGTTTTCTTTTAGCTCAGAGCTAAACTACGAGGCAACGTTTGCAAATTCGGGTCTACAGTTGACTTTTGATTACAGATTTTAATCGTTTACAAAAATGTCTGAGAAAAAAATGTCATATTCTTCAATGTTGCACCTTATAAGAATTCATGACTAGGTTCTAGCTGGCTGGATTAGTTTTCACACAGCTAGAGAAACTACAAGCAATATCCCCATTTTCCAAAAAGCACAGATTTATCTATTCTTCTTCAATTAATCACTCTATCCTGGTCAGCATCCAGAGCCAGAATCTCAAGCACACCGGACACAAGAGGCTCATTCACACCTTTCAAGTTGGGTTTAGAGTCAGCAAAAGTGCAAAATTCACAAGTTCAGTTTAAATACATGGTTATTTGTGGTTCAAATAATAAAAACATTCCAGTAGGCGTTGAGGATTGGCTAATCTACGTCGCTCCTATGTGTGAATGTGTTTGTTCCCGGTGCCCTGCAGTCGACTGTGGTGCCATTCAGGGTGTATTCACACCTCACGCATAGTGTTCCCAGAACATGCTCAACGCTGACCTGGATAAAATGATTACTGGTGAATGAAGGGGTTCATTTTGGAATCTTGAAATGTTTTTTAATGTTCTTCAGAAGATTCAAGGTTGTCCAAGAATCTTTAAAGGTGCTAAGAAAAAAAACCCCAAACAAAACAAGCAGATCATTTTCATGAGCAATCACAAGCAGGTGCAAGATCTGAAAGATCTATTCATCTACTGCTCATTCCATACTGGAGGTGAACAGGTCACCAGGGTGCCATCACTCACACCACTGGCTGGACAAGTGGATATCCAACATTCAAACACATGACAGCCACAGCTAGTCTGTCCCTTTGTCAGATTGGTCAGATCTCAGACAAAATACCCCGACAAATATCAAGCAGCCGAGGCTGGTCTTAATGATGTGAAAAAGACTTGACATTGTCAAATTGCCCAAAACCTGTTTTGTCTCCTGAACCCACTCTTCGATTGAGAGACTCTAATGAGGTCCAGCAAAAGCACCGAAGAAATCTGTTATGATTGACAGGGTCAGAACGAGGACCTGCTATCATGCCGATGTTGTAGACAGCCGAGATCAGAGTTCTTGGATCAAAAGTGTTTTTGTGTTAATGGATTCCTAGATTCGCTCAACCACAGATGTGTCTTCCGGCTAAGAAATATGCCTCAGTGGGTACACCCTACCTTCTGGAAGGCACTCTTGTTAATCACCAGTAGCTGCTGATGTTCACAAAGTTTCATTAAAATGAAATTTACAGTGCTTCTTTTGAACTTTTTAACCCAAAGCTGGATTCTTCAAAAAAGTGGTTAATCCACAACATCCCAAAAGAATATTTGCTAAGTGTAAATATGTCTCCCAGTACAAACTTTACAGTTTAGCTATACCATTTACGTTTGTTTTTTTTACTCCTTATGCTGCAATCCGTTGTACTTGGAATTCGGAAAAACCTCGACCTCTGACAAGGAAAAGTGCAATGGAATGGTCAGTGGAAAAGTCGAAATCCCAGGTCAGGAATAAACACACCTGACGTCCGAATAAAGGGGCAAGGTGGCTTAGTGGTTTGCACACTTGCCTCGCATCTCCGGGGTTGGGAGGTTCGAATCCCGCCTCCACCCCGTGTACACGTAGCTTGCATTTCCCCCCAATGCTTGGGGGTTTCCTCTGGGTACTCCAGTCCAAAGATATGCATTTCCAAATTGTCTGTAGTGTTTGAATGGGTGTGCGATTGTGCCCTGGAAGGGTTGGAAGGGTGTCCCACACCTTGTGACCCAAGTTCCCTGGGATAGGCTCCAGGCTCCCCTCTGACCTTGTGTAGGATAATCAGTATGGAAAATGGAGGACTGTCAAAACAATATGGTGTCGAACACTGACTATGTTTACATGGACAGCAGTAATCTAATTATTGACCTTACTCTGAGTAAGACAATATTGTGATTAAGGAGTTTACATGAGTCGCTTTTAGAATATTCTTCTCATGTACCCATTTTACATGTTATAGAACATAGTTCGATTAACAGCACACGTCATTACGTCACCGCGCCACGCCGTCCGACGTCTCTCCAGAATTTCACGTTTCAACATACAGTTTGTCTTCGTTATGGTACCGTATACAGTTTTGGGTGTTTTTATTTAAAATTTTTACAAACGCTTCAACTGCGGTTAATTATTTGTCATGCTGTACATGCAAATAGACGACTGCTTGAAACCGTGGGCTGCGTCCCAAATTGCGTACTTACCTACTATATAGTAGCCGAGATACATGTATGTCGTCTACTACAGGCCTATCGTACGTGGTTTGGGACGCAGCCGTGCTCTCTTGTTTGCCGTAAAACTGTTGAGCACTGTTGTGTGTGATCGTGTCCTGTCACACAATGCGGTGAAAACTCTCACACGACGTTCATAATGTGATTAAGGTGTGTACATATCTGTAATACACGTCGATAATGCGACTAAAACAGGAATACTCCACATGTCTTAATTCGATTTGTATTTACTTCGAGTATGACCTTAATCAGATTAAGGTCATTAAAAATGGCTGTTTACATGGTAGTTTCTTAATCAGAGTATTGTCTTAATCTTTAATTGTGTTAATATCGGATTATTGTTGTCCATGTAAACGTACTGACTGACACTAAACAGCATTGGTTTTGCATTGTTTACTCTGCAAATAAAATTCGATTTTACTCGATATGTAGCCTTTGTCTTGTGAAAAGGTGTTTTAACTACATTGTACGTTTCGATTTTTAACATAATCCCGTTGTTTTCAGGATGATATTATTAAAGTGATTAGACAGTTGTGATGAGTAGTTTTTATAAGCAAAGAGGACGTCGTTTCTAATTGACTAATCGTGAAGAAATCATTCATGTAGATCTTCTTTGTATCTTAGTCAAAGGGACTAGCCATTCAAAAATGAGCTTTTTTGGGCATTCATGGTTTTTTTTTTTTCCCGAGCGGAAACACTGGAATGGGTTTAGATCGGAACTTGGAAATTTTCCAAGTACAAATACAGTTCCAAATACAATGGATTACAGGTTTACTATGGTGATACAGGATATACCTGAAAACTAAGCTTTTTATGAGCCAGTAGAAAATAAGAATCTCTTTGGTTGGTTAAAAAAAATAAAAATAAAATGGAGGAGCTGCTTATTACATTTATGGCATTTGGCAGACACCCTTATCCAGAGTGACTTACATATATCTCATTTATACAACTGAGTAGTTGAGGGTTAGGGGCCTTGGTCAAGGGCCCAACAGTGGCAGCTTGGTGCTGCTTGGATTTGAACTTATGACCTTCCAGTCAGATGGCCAATGTCTTAACCACTAAGCTACCACTGCCCCCAGCCTACCAGACTTTTGCTTGGTGCCAATCTGGAACGAAAACAATTAGCCATCTTGTTCATCGACATGCGTTAGGTGTTTTAAAATGTCTGGTTGTGTGGTAAAATCTGATTTTTTTTTTCTTGTAGCAACTTCGGCATCTCTAATGTCCCAGTCAACAAAGCTAGTTAGATAGTAAACAGCTCATTGATGAAACCATTATTATCGAATCATAAGCAAATCATATTCTGTGAAGACCCAAGTTGTTGACGGGTTGATGGTGTTATTATTTATTTTACAGGACTGAAGCAGGCTTGTGTTGATGTGAAGTGTGTATGGCAGTAAAAGCAGGCTTGTTTGTTTGTTTCTCGCTCTTCTGCAGTGAGAAGTTAGCCTTGGGTCCCAAATTAGAGCACAGCTTGGGGGCTTAGCATCACTGGTGATAAAGCATATCCATACAACTGCACACACACACACACACACACACACACACACTGAAGCTGAAGTGTTAATTCATGGCTTTACACACAGAATGTAAGTGAGAAGACGTGCTGAATGGTTGAGTTTAAATCCTTCCAGAAACAAACGTTCATATCACATCGTGTATAGGAATATCCTATCCTAAGGAACGAATTGGTGATGTGTGGCAGACTGAGAAAACCCTTTTGACTTTTTTCCTCTATAAATACAGTAGTTCAAGCACATGTAAATAAAATTGCATTTAAAGATTTCATCCTCACATGTTTCTCAGGTCTGTATTATCTGTATTATGAGGTCTGTATTATCACGTCAGTTCTTTTTGCGTTACCTGCTTCGCCGCACACATTTGGGATGAAAGACCAACACGGCTCACTTTGAACAGCGCTGTCTCGCACCGTAATGCCCTGCTTCACACCTCTCACAGCCGTCCTGTCCTCACTTTTGCTTCTTTGCCCTCGCTTCTTTTTCTCTGGAGAGGCTGAAAGTAGAACAGAGGTGTTCAGAAGGAGACAGAGCAAGTACGTGTAAAATAGGACAATACTGGCAAAGAGACAGAGAGACAGATCTGTTTCTGTTAGCACTACTTGATCACCTGCTGCTCAGTTAGCATGACAGAAAGTACATGCAGCAAAATGTAATACCTACATTTTATTCCATTCAATTAAACGCGCATTTCTTCACATGTCCTACTGAGCGTGTGTTCCTGTTTTAAAGTAGCGTACCTTTAATGGCCGTTGCTTCACAGAAGTATGTCTCCGATGTCACGCCATGGTTTTAATGCCTGGAAAATATACAATCTGCTCTATAGTTTATAACGATTCTTCTTGTACGTTTGTTTAAATTGTGTTTTGCAATAAAACCTAGGAAAAGGTGAAACTGCTACATTTTCTATATTTGTGGAACAAACACTATTAAATAGGAGCTAATCATCTGTGAGAGTAGATGAATTAGGGAAACACAAGACATCAGTCGACTTGGACAGAACAGTCTGCCAATCGTTTGCGTTTGCGTCCTTACAGGATTACTAATCTGCACAAAATTGAGAAAATCTCCATTCAAATGGGGCTTCATGTCATGCGTTTCCTTTGGAAATAAGTGCTTTCCTGTTGCATTGTTATTTGCTAGGCTAACGTGCCTTACAACCAACTACGCCACTCTACAATGTTTCAGATGTTAATAACAAATATTTAGAATATAGATCTTGCCATATTCATCTTTCAGGAAGTGAAGCATACAGTCATTTTGGCGGTGCCCTGGGAAAACCCTTAGGTGGTGAAATTTTGACATTTTCTACTACATATAGTGAACAATACTACAGACTTTCCTGAACTGAAATATGTTTCTCTTCTGCAAAAAAAAAAATTAAAAAGTGAAGCGCTACCATTTTAAAGTCCGTGTTACGAAATCCAGGGAGTCGGATGCAAGTGCAGAAGTCTTTAGGATAAGCAATTAATGAACAAATAAAGACAAGAAAATGATTATTTTTTTAAATAAAAAACTAGAACAACTAAAACAAAGAATTGAAACTGCAAGTCAGGGCAAGGCAAGGGGAATTCAACACGAAAACCAAAAGTACTCACGGCGCAAATACAACAACATATAGTAACAATACAACATAATGCTTGGCAGCTAAGGAGAAAAAACACAGAACTTCAAAAGGGTAACTAATTTAGGGGGACACAAAACAGGTAGTGAGGCAGACAACAAGGAGAGAATTTTTTATTTTTTTTAATGTGAGTGAGGGTACCCTCTGGTGGTTTAGGGGGGGATATTGTCCATAACAGTCTAAGGTGTAAGTCTAACAGTAAAGACGGAGACTCGTGAACATTTCGACATGAAGTATCTGATTCCAAATGGATTAGGTTTATGCCGGTTTTGCTATGGCTTGTAGAGTTCCAACAACTTCATCAAAGTATGACGTACACTGTGTCAGGAAACCACACTTACCAGTAGCTAAACATTTAAACATTTAACAGTTTGTGGTTTCTTAAAGTTCCATAAGGCAGAAAAACCTACTTTTGTCCAAAAACTGATCGTTTGTCTTTTTCGGATGTTTGCCAGAATTCGCTCGCAGCAACACATGATGGGTTTTCTACCACCGCCACACATTTACACACTCACGCGGTCTACTGTTAGCTAACTAAGTTATTGTTGATATTTTACTACCGCACTGTTTGTAGTGTTATTGATTTCATAAAAGGGACCAGGATTATTAAAAGGATTTAGAGTGGCTCTGCTACAAAAGCAGTGTAACCCCAGCAAAAGGCTGATTTTTGTGTTTTAATGGCTGTTTTTTTGTTGTTGTTGTTGTGGTTTTTTTGGCTCCTGTTTTATAAGCCTTAGTGGATGGGTTCAAATTACAGGGGAAAAAAATATTTCAAGAATTCTAGTCATTTTTGGTTTTTATATACAGTAAACAAACAAGCGTGAAAACCATAAAGACACTATATAAACCATATTTTGTGTAAAAATATCAGAAAAACACCTGATTACAGTCCTTATCGCAGCCATCTTGACAGGAACATAAAATTGTTCTCTGTTCTATGGTTCACTCATTATTTCTTTCTCTTTTTATTATTGAGATTTTGAGATTTAATCTGGTAGGAAACATAAGCAAAAAGTTCCCAGAGCCTGTACATTTAAACACACCATCCCCCACAGAACACCGATGTTTACGTCTACACTAACTTATAACGTCTCGTTTGTGCCGTATAGACGTAAATATCCTACGACAGTCAAAATATGGTTTAATCGTTTCTTTTCTTTTGATAACCGCTTTAATTGTTTAAGTGGTTTTGTGCTTGCTGCTATGAGAAGAGTCTTTTGTTTAGTGCGCCGCAGCACTGGAGCTCCCGGACTAATGAAGTGCAATAACGGGTGTGTTTTTCATTACGGCCCGCTGCTGGGGAATGCGTTTGTGTGGCGTAACGGCCCTCAGAGCGGCAGCTTCATCCCTAATCACCAACCCTTCCTTTTATTACAGGAAACTAATGAAATCGTGGCTATTAAGAAGTTCAAGGACAGTGAAGGTAAGACGCTGATAAAGTGACACTAACAGAGAACACAATCAAAGGGGAATCGATTAATAGGAAAATGCCTTTTATTAAATTTACAGAGGCGTCTTCGGTATCTGCTCCATTTCCTCAACCTTGAAGGAATTTATCAAGTAATTACAAAGTAATTACATATTACTCTGAGGCTCTCAGAGCTTCCAGATAAATGATCAGATTGCTGTAGGACAATTTGGGCTCTTTTTTGACACATCGAAAATATTGCAGTGCACCAATACAGAAGTGCAGCTTCTAGCAAAATCATTTCTGCCTACTATTTTTCGACACATTGCAGCTTGATCGTTTCTCATATTGTAGTACTTGGCATATTTTTTGCCTGACGATTCAAATATAAGAAAAGCAAGGTCATAGGTCTAACTTAAAAAGGCATTTTCTCAGTTCTGTGTCGTGTTTTTATGCATCACTTCTACTTTATACCGGGACTAAGTAATATTAGTTCGTAATATTTCATCAGTACGTCAGAGTGTAATGTGTAATGAAATTATACTATTCGCCAGACTGTGCTGAGAAAGATGGCTACAACAGTAAAATCAACTTTTCTATCGATTTAAATTCAATACGATAGGTATCGTCCCAAAGCAGACTTACAGAAATCAGATTGTAGTAGATTTAGATCAGGTCTAAGTCTATTTGAATATGTGTTCAGATACAATGTCGTTATATGAATGTGCTTAGAATGTAATGTAAAAAAAAATAATAAAAAAAATCATTGGATATACTCTGTTTTGCTGATAAGACAAATTGAGTTGTCTGCATTTAAGGGAACAGTCTGGCCAAAAGTCAGATTTATTCATTAGTCATTAATCCTACAAGTTTCCAAGTTAGATATTTACCAAGTTTATATGTAAACTTGGCAAGCTTATATGTACCAGTTGAGCAGTATTACACATTAAAGGTTGCATAGACTAGTCAACTAATACATTCATTATACAGTATTCATGGGTGGTGGATGAAACAGTGCAGCAGATGGTAAAGAGAGCAGAGATGGACATGAGCTTCCATGCTGCGCACTCTCAGTTCCAGAGCCATATCTGCATGCGGGTGCGTTTTAAGAATTGATACGCTCTTTAATAGTGTAATATGATACACTTTATGTGATAATATGATATGATTTCTTGCACTGAATTATTTATTTTCATTATTAACAGTGTAGCCTAAAAAACATTGAAGCTGGATATTTACTTTCTCGCCAGTGTACGGTGGTTAACTGGAATTACATGTTCTTTTGCTGTTCTTTATCAGCACTAATACAACAGCTTAAAATTGGCCTGAATTACCGCTTTAACTATGGAAAAAACGACTAGTCACCTACATTTTTGAATTTCTGGTCTAATATTAAAAATTAGTAATCGTTCCCACCATAGGACGAACTGTTATCTACAAAAAAATTAACAAAGGGAAGTCACAGAGCTAAAAAACCGTTGTAGGTCCATTTTGAAGAAGAATCACTTTGTTTCTCAGCAGATAGTTCGGTGTGTAAGTGTGTCTCAGCGTTTCATAGTACTTTAGATGTGATTTGGATGATAAGTGATTTTTAGTATTACAGACTTATGTTGCTGATTAATGAAACTGCATGTCTAAATTATATTTTTGAGCCTTTCAGTACGTACTTTTTGGGCTACGTTAGCCATCTGGCTCCAGTGCAAACACGAAAAAGAGAACTTCAGCCACCGAACATGTCTCGGTTAAGGTGGAGATAACATTTATGGTTGAACTCTCACTTCAATACAGATGTAGACTTCTGTAGCTTGTAGGCAGAACCCTACCCTGAGACTTCTCTGTAGTTTAATGAGCTCAGGTGGGTGTGTATCTATGTAGGACAGGCATAAACAATAACCAGTAGCACTTCTGGGAGCCTTGTGCACTCCCTTTATCTTTTTTTTAAATGTAATATTAAAGTCCTGATGTTTTCCTCATGCAGAGAACGAGGATGTGAAGGAGACGACGCTGCGGGAGCTGAAGATGCTCCGCACACTCAAGCAGGAAAACATTGTGGAGTTGAAGGAGGCGTTCCGGCGCCGGGGGAAACTCTACCTGGTGTTTGAGTATGTGGAGAAGGTACACACAGGGAAGCCGCTCTGTGGGACGCTTCAGTTCAGCTCAAGTCTGTGACTTTAATTTTAGCAAAACATCTATTTTGTGAACTACGTTATTGACAGTGCAAATGAAGCCAAAGGTGTCTACACACTAATAATGCATGTACACAATAACAGAGAGAGGAATATTTAATTGAAATGCAATCTTATTTGGAATGCTTTACACAAGAATTTCCTGTGGAAAACACCCAGACATCGATCCTTTGCAGATAACAAATGAAAGCTACACAACATTCACATACAACAGACACATTTTCTGAAATGACATCCTCAGATATGTTCTTACTTAAGGCTTTCTTTTTCTTATGTTCTTACTTAGGTCCTCACTTTTTATGTTCTTACTTAGGTCCTCACTTTTCGTTATGTTCTTATTTAGGTCTTCACTTTTCTCTTTGGTCTTACTTAGGTCCTCACTTTTATATATATATATATATATATATATATATATATATATATATATATATATATATATATATATATATATATATATATATGTTCTTACTTAGGTCCTCACTTTTCTTTATGTTCTTACTTAGGTCCTCACTTTTCTCTATGTTCTTACTTAGGTCCTCACTTTTCTGTATGTTCTTACTTAGGTCCTCACTTTTCTGTATGTTCTTACTTAGGTCCTCACTTTTCTTTATGTTCTTACTTAGGTCCTTACTTTTCTATATGTTCTTAGGTCATCACTTTTCTGTATGTTCTTACTTAGGTCCTCACTTTTCTGTATGTTCTTACTTAGGTCCTCACTTTTCTTTATGTTCTTGCTTAGGTCCTCAATTTTCTATATGTTCTTACAGTACTTAGGTCCTCACTTTTCTGTATGTTCTTACTTAGGTCCTCACTTTTCTTTATGTTCTTGCTTAGGTCCTCAATTTTCTATATGTTCTTACAGTACTTAGGTCCTCACTTTTCTGTATGTTCTCACTTAGGTCCTCACTTTTCCTTATGCTCTTACTTAGAGTCCTTTATACTCACTGAATTGAAAACACATACATACCAGCAGTACAGTAACAAAAGTAGGAATGAAAGAATTAGTGCATCAGTTCTTTTTTGTGTGTTTCCCTAAATACGTATAACGTTCTGTAGCTGTAACTCTTGAAAGGTTTGTTTTGTTGATTTTTTTCTGCTCCCCTTTAAGGCAAGTAAATATTTAACAGCCTTAGGTGCTCAAAATACAAAGCTACATATATATATATATATATATATATATATATATATATATATATATATATATAAACATTTGTTCCTATGACCTCATGCTCTGCATTACTTAACTTGGTCAATGTTTTGTTTGTTATATTTGGACTATATTTTTTTTCTGCTGGTGTAGAACATGCTGGAGTTGCTGGAAGAGCTGCCTAACGGAGTGCCGCCTGACAAAGTGAGGAACTACATCTACCAGCTAATCAAAGCCATCCACTGGTGCCATACGAACGACATAGTACACAGGGGTAAGAGAATGATCTGGGCTGTTGGAGCAATTTGCCAATCATGTTAGAACATTGGCAAGTTTGCAGTTGTAGAATGAGCATGTGGACTGTTTGAGCTCCTCTAGAGCTCCTCTAATGAGCTCTGAGAAGTTCAGCCTGTTTTGTTACAGTAGCTCTGAGCTCTTCAGCATGCTGCGTGTGTCAGAAATGCAGCCTCCTTTAGCTAAACGTAAGACTACAGATGCCCAAACCATCAAGATGACCTATGCTAGATGACCTAGTAAAGTAAAAACAGCACTGGCAGAGGGCTGGGCTTTAACTAGGCCATTGTGGAGGAGCTGTATGCGAAAGTCACTGTCCCACTTACAGGCAGCCTGTTTTCGCTCTTGAGCTCTGAAATTCACCAGCGTCTCTTTTATTTGTGCACCGTAAGGAAATACTGCAGAAAGCATTATCATGACACAAATTTGAAGACGCCACACAAACTTAACTTCCTGGACTTTCGGGAACATCTACAAAGAAATTATAGCAATTATATATTCTTCATTAAATTCCATTTGGTTTAAATGTATTCATGTGAAAACATGGAAATACATGAATACATGAAACATTTTGTCCAAAGTGTGAAGCAAATATAGTTGTGTATTCAGAGTCGAAAAATATTAAAATTCATGATCTGTAAAAATTAACAAATCTGGAATTTATGCAGATGATAATATATTTATCCCAACCGAACCTTTAATTTAAATGATAAATGTACTTGGTGGGTTCGGCGGCTTAGTGTTCAGTACGTTTGCCTCACACCTCCAGAGTTCGGAGTTCAAGTCCCGCCTTCACTCTGTGTGTGCGGAGCTTGCATGTTCTCCCTATGCTTCAGGGGTTTCCTCCAGGTGGTCTTGTTTCCTCCCCCAGTCCAAAGACATTGATGTAGGCTGATTGGTGTTTCCAAATTGTTTGTAGTGTGTGAATGTGTGTACGATTGTGCCCTGTGATTGGTTGGTACCTTGTGCGCTGATAGGCTCCAGGCTCCCTGCGACCCCACGTAGGATAAGCGGTACAGAATATGGCTGGATGTATAAATGTACTTGAATAGTGCTGGCAAATATACATAGGGTTTGGGAATGTATTTACTGTAGTGAAAACATTCTTGGTAAGGAAGATAGAGTTCCACATAGCTAACCAGCAACATGCCAGACATAACATATGTCTAAACATGTCATAAGTGAGGCTGAACAATGGGTTTCAACATTTTCATTCAATGACCTGATTTTCTTTCTTTCTCTCTTTCTCTCTCTTTTTCTTACAGACATTAAGCCAGAAAACCTCCTAATCAGCTCAGAGGACGTGCTCAAGCTGTGTGATTTTGGTGAGTTTGGCTCTCAGAAACGCGGTTGCCTGAAGATATTCTTCAGTGCTCATTAGCAGTGTTAACGATGCAGGTGTGGAATCGCAGAGCAATGGGGAACTAGTTTACCAGAGAATGTTTACCAGAAAATGTTCCAGAGACTAAGAATCTAGTCTAAAGCTCACCTCTGCTGTTTTTCCTTATAAAGTACCTGTAAGGGTATAATAATGTAGAGCACAAAAGTAAAATCTTTTCTCAGAACAAATCTTAGCCATACACTAGTTTGATTGTGTCATCAAGGAGGTGATGAAGGGGCAACGTAACACTTTTGAATAATTCATGAATGCTTTCTACAAAAATGGAATGGAATTTGGCAGCTGCCCTTAGAAATTCCTTTTGCACAACTCGTGAGTCTGGTGTTTGCTAGTGGGGCAAAAAAAAACAAAAAACACCACTAGCGAGATCATTGGGAAATCCAACCATCCATGACTGACACTGTCTGTGTATGCGGAATGTATGCAGAAGAGGGCAGAAAGCAATTTCCTCCATGACGACCAAAATGGGGAGAAAATTGGCAGAAAGATTATAAAAAAATTCAGCTTTAGAGTATAGGTCTGTAGCCACAACTGTGAGAAAAAAGCTGCCAAGCAGATAGCGAGAGACGAGAAGAAGAAAGCAGTTGGCTGTATGACTTGCCAAGCACACAAGGATGTTTCCAAGTGGTTCACATTACCCTAGTGGTTAGGAGGGGTAAAATAGAACAAAATAGCTTCCAATTCACATCGTTTCACTTCAATTATATAGAGATTCCACCTGGAGGATCGTACAGGAGCAGTGATGCACCTGCTCAATCTCAGAAACACTTCGACAGCTACTCTTAACTCACAGTGACAGCTTATTTTGAGCTCTACTGCACACCTGGATATGAGGAGTGGACAAAAAGTGAATGGGCTTAAACTGCAGAAGTTGCCAAATGCACAGGTATCCCTCTGTCAACACATGCAGATCTTTGGTTTCATTTGTAGCACTAATCAGTTCGATCCTGATTGTCTGTGTGGAGTTTCACATGTTCTCCACATATCTACTTGGGCTTCTTCCAGGTTCTCCGGTTTCCTCCTACTTCCCAATAAACATGTAGGTGGATTAGCGATGCAAAATTGCCCCTAGGTGCGATGGAATGGTGCTCCTGGGACAGGATTTGGATCGTGAATTAAATATGAATGAATAAAAATTGTAGCAAGACTAGGTAAGCAAGCCATTTAGCTAAACACAGCTAGCTATTGTGATAACGTACAGACTAATAACGTTGTATATATGATTAGCAATGAAGAAAAACAAGTCATAACATGCAAACACTTAGCATTACCTTTCATTGTTATTGTTGTTGGCTACTTTAGCTTTATTTTAATAATGATTTATTCAGACTGGAACGTCCAGTTTCATTCAGAATCAGTTTTTATATCAGCGAGCGAAGAAGTCAGCAATTATTAAAGCTTGTTAGATCAAAGAGGATGCGGTGTTCAGTTAAGAAAGAATTTTTTTTTCCAGGAATCTTCTGAGAATTCAGCATGAGGGCAATTTTACGCTTGTCTTATTAACACTTAGGGGGGATGGGGGGTGGTGTTTGTTGTCAGTGTTTGTATGTGTGTATGGGTTTGGGCAAGATACAGCAGGTCCTCTGTCTCACACGCCATATTGAGGGCAGGGTGCCAGTCATGGTCTGTTTAAGCTCCAGCCATTTTGTTTCAGCTGCAGCATGCGGGAGCAGACTGCACACACACACACACACACACACACACACACACACACACATGCACACACTGCTGACTGAAGACATGTGCCATTGTTTCCAGTTCGAAATTGAAATCTAAACATACACAGCACCATGCTAACAGACTGTCCTTCATACGTATTGTCCTTTACTTTACTTTATGGTTACTGTATTTGAGGTTTTCTGGTTATTTTACTGGTCACTAATCATTACTAATAAAAACATTAATTCCCTTCTTTCTTTCTTTCTTTCTTTCTCTTCCTTTCTTGTATCCTTCACTCTCAGGTTTCGCACGTGACCTCTCGGAAGGAACAGACGCCAATTACACAGAGTATGTGGCCACCAGGTGGTACCGCTCACCTGAACTACTGCTGGGGTCAGTATTCTCTCTCACGCATGTCTTAATCGTCAAACACTAGCAACCTCAATACTAAGTCCCTGTCCCAAAAATCGTCCTTATGATATGGTGAAATCACGTTGGATGTCGGCATGGTTATTCCGTTATTCCGTTTTCACCATTTTTATAATAGATTAAGATGATAAATGGTCTGCACTTATATAGCGCATTTTTTAACCTTAGCAGGTCTATAAAGCACTCTACACTGGTTCTCATTCACACACCAATGGTAGCAGAGCTGCCATGCAAGGTGCTAGCTTGCCATCTGGAGCAACTTGGGGTTCAGTGTCTTGCCCAAGGACACTTTGGCATGTGGAGTCAGGTGGGCTGGGAATCAAACCGCCAACCCTACGATTAGTGGACAACCTGCTCTACCACCTGAGCCACAGCCGTGTAGTGTAGTATCTATCCGACATAAGCTAGAGTCACTATACTTAGTGTCGACTCAGTTGTGAAGACTCTGGCGTACTGATCAGAAGGTCGTAAGTTCAAGCCGAGGTACCATTTAAGCTGGAAGCTTCAACAAACAAACAATTTTTTTGAGGCCTATAAAGGGACGATACTATTGATTATTTATTTATTTAAGTAATAGTGTCATGTTTATGTAGTTAATAATGCCATTTGATAGTGGGTTTTTTTTTTGTGTGCAAAACATACATCAGCATGATGTATTGTAGTTACATCAAACCATCAGATTGTATCCCTGGACTTAACGCTGTGTGTCGCTCGAACTAATATCGCACAATAAAAATCTAAACCAGTTAGGGTCAGAATTGTGCCTAACTGAGACATGCCTCCATTTTGGGCAAAATTTCAATGTCTGTTTATTTTGTCTGAGGACTGGATACCGTTACATGTGTATAATTCAATGCTGAATACGGTACAGTGAACTCAAGCATACCCTAAATAGTGTCCTGGGACACTCTGTGGCCTTTCTGGAACACTCTTTGACCCTTTGATACTTGCATGAAGTGACACCAAACCAACATTTTTAGGCTCTGTAACATTGTGTGATGGTAGCTAAACTCCCTTGCAAAACTTCACCCCAAGCCACGTTTCTATATTTAAAATACAATGGGGAATGTTATGTAGAACAGATTTTTGCCGAAACTTTTTTTTACATGAAGATGGATGGAAGTCAATTTCACACAAAAACAACAGGCCTTAAACTTTATTATTTCATTATTTAAAGGTTTTCTGTCCTCTCTCTCTCTCTCTCTCTCTCTCTCTCTCTCTCTTTCTCTCTCTCTCTCTCTGACCGTATCGGTCATAACATTGATTTGTTACCACTATCAACCATCACAGCAGAAGTATGGCTATTTACAGTAAAGTATGAATATGCATATGCCCACACACACATAGACACACAGACACACACACACACACACACACACACAGACAGAGTTAAGAGGAGGATTCAAGGGTAAAAATAATACATATCTACTGAGGGTGAGCCATATGGCAAATATACATATCAGGATACTTGGATAGATTTTCAAGCTGCATGATTCATAACTGTTTTATTTATTTATTTAATTATATGCACAAAAATAAACTCGTAAACAAGGTTCAAGAGGGGAAATGATTTCTACTGCTGCCGATCAGCTAATCTGCAGTACTGACAAAACTTATTCTTAGGATATATATACGTCCCAGTTGTGGCATGACTTCGCGAGGACTCAGCTGGAGTTTCTCACTGTGCTTCTATGCTTCAGTGCTTTCTAAGATTGAGTGTATTTGCTAATTTCCTGGAAACTGCGAGCAATTTCGAGTCGATTTTATAACTTTTTCCGCAGCAGAGTTATTCAGTGTGCTGACATCTGTCACGGTGAAGCGGAAACCTTTTATATAGAAGCCGATATAGAAATTCTTTCGCCTTGGGTCAAATCTTCCTAAACACACCACACATAATCTGTTAATTGATTAAGCGAGAAGTTTGTTTTTTTCGATGTTTGTAGTGCAGTCTGGACTTTGGAGTGAATCTAACGTCTGACCATCATACCGTTATGGGCTTGTTGAGCAGCCTCTACTCTTCTGGGAAGGCTTTGCACTAGATTTTGGAGCGTGGCTATGGGGATTTGTGTTCATTCAGCTACCAGAGTGTTAGTGAGTTCAGGCGTTGATGTCGGATGAGGAGGTCTGGAGTGCAGTCGGTGTTGCAGTTCATCCCAAAGTTCAGTGGGGTTGAGGTCGGGGCTCTGTGGAGGACACTTGATAGGACACTTGAGAGACACTGTAACGCTATAGCATACAAAGACATTCTATACAATTGTACACTTTGGGGAAGGCCTGTATATGGTTTTGATGAGCAGGTGTCTACAAACATTTGCCATATACATAGTGTATATTTCAAATATCACAACCAGCATCACTGGATATTATGCACTCAAGAGTTTCCTGCTTAACTGACTTCTTAAAGATGAACCGTATGAGCAAGAAAACATCTGGAAATTCAAAGCAACTCTCTGTTTCTCTCTCAGAGCTCCGTATGGGAAGGCGGTGGACATGTGGTCTGTGGGGTGCATTCTGGGTGAGTTGAGTGACGGACAGCCCTTGTTTCCAGGCGAGAGCGAGATAGATCAACTCTTCACCATACAGAAGGTTCTGGGACCCCTGCCTCCAGAGCAGATGAAGCTTTTCTACAACAACCCCCGCTTCCACGGTCTACGGGTGGGCTCCTGTCTCTCTCCGACGCTCTTTCCATCTCTATTCTTTTCCTCGCTCTCTGTCCTTGATCTTCTCACTCGTCTCTCCAAACACATTCTCACATTCTCTCTCGCTCTCTCTCTCTCTCTCTCCATCTCTCTCTCTCTCTCTCTCTCTCTCTCTCTCTCTCTCTGCCTGGGTTTTCTGTGCTGTGACTGATTGGATTGAGGTGACTCATGCGTAGTTGTATGTGTGTGTGTGTGTGTGTGTGTGTGTGTGTGTGTGAGAACATGTGAGATGCTGGCTCATACCTGCTAACAAAACCCAAGAGCAGGCCGCTGTGCCTGAGTCTCTTCTTCTTCTTCTTCTTCTTCTTCTCTCTCTCTCTTGCTCTCTCTCTCTCTCTCTCTCTTTCTCACACTGTGAATCATATCATTCCTGTTATTTCATAACTCACCAGCTTTGTGCTCTTCAGCTGTTCTACTAGTGATGTAGGTCTGTACTCAAATCAGCAGTTTCCAGTAACTTGGCCATTTGTTTTCACCATCACATATGGATCTGTTTGAACTTTCACCCTGGGGAAATTAGCATTGTTGTTTTTGTGTGCTATGTATAGATATAAATAGATAGATATATAGGTAGATAGATTATAGATTTGCTTGGACATGTGACATAATTCTGATACATACAGACAGATAGATAGATGAGACAGGAATGCACCCTGGATGGGATGTACACACACACACACGCACACACTCACACACACACACTCACACCTAGAGGCAATTTATAGTCACCAAGCCAACATTTTGGAGATGTGGGAGGAAACCGGAGAACCTAGAGGAAACCCACATGGGTGAACATGCACAGAAACTTCACACAGACAGTAATCGAGCTCAGGATCGAACCAGGGATCCTGGAGCTGGGACCCGGCAATGTTACCCGATATCCTGGGGCTTCACATTTTAAAAAAAAAAGAAAGAAAGAAATTTGCAGATAAACTGAACAGTTGAGTAAGTAGTAAATCTAGTAAACATACATTTCTATGTATTCATTCATTTACCCCAAGGAATGGGATACACTGTGTACACACATTGTATACACACACATAGATCAGTCCTTACAGGATTTTGTGCAATTTATTTATTTGTTTGTTTGTTTGTTTGTTTGTTTGTTTTGTGACTAATGCTTGATTTTGCTGCGGCATCTATTTATTTATTTATTTATTTAAAATTTGCGGTGCAATTGGCATGTTTTTTTGGCGGAAAACTACTTGAATTGGCAAAATTGCAGTTGCACGAAATCGTTTTGCACGGTCTTTTGCAGCAGTCTGTTGGTAAATGAGACCTTATAGCTGTACTAATGTTCCGCGCACGTGAACCGAAGAGGGCTTTGGCTGAACGACGTCACATGACACGTAATTCTGAAAAATTTTGATAAAAGCACTTAATATTGTGGAAATCCTTGGAGGTACTGGCAGATGATGTACAAAGAAACATTATGTGAACGATGTCACAAGATTCAAGGAGGAAACCATATTTACATAAGGTTTTAAGTGTATTTAAGTGTGCGTCAAGCGTGCGATGAAACCATCGATAATAAATCGTAACAAGGCATCATTTCTAGAAACGTCCTGATTTTTGTCTCAGTAAATATTATGATTTAGGGTTTAATGGATGGAAACAGGCTTCCACAATTTTAATACCTGCCTTCTGGTTGTATTCACATGCATACACATGCAGTCTCTGTTCCTGACATGGTTTTCAAGCTGCAGTAAAGCACATTGTTGGTGCAAATTTAATCCATTTGCATCTACTGTGCCCTATTTCTCACTTTAACACAGAAAAATCCCATTCCATATTCGTTAAGGTGAACATCCAAAAAGATGCGATATTTTTCTCATTTGAAAGACACATTTACATAATTCAGTCGGTTTACACGTATGTATTTGGCGTACACTTTTATTCAAAGCGAAAGTTCAGGGTCTTGCTCAAGTTCCTGACTGTGTAACCACTGAGGCACCACTGCCAGCAGAAGTGTGTGTATGTGTGTGTGTGTGTGTTCGTGTGTAATCTCATATCATCTTCTCCCATATGCAGTTCCCTACAGTGAGCCACCCGCAGACTCTGGAGAGGAGATACCTTGGCATCATCAACGGCCCCATGCTGGACCTAATGAAGGTAAGAGCCACCATAGCACCGAGCCATGTGTGTATGCTTGGAGAAGTGTGAGGCCAGACCTCCTTCACTGGGACTGTCAGGCACAGAGCCAAGATCAGCTCATTGCGTAATGGAACATTGATTCTGACTGCCAGTGCTATCCTGGGTTTGTATGAAGGATGACGGAAGGGTAGGAAGTCTCGCTGTTACATGTAAAATGGTGTTACATGTAAAAAGATACTGGTCTGAATGTGGGCTTTGCTTGTGCCTGTGTGTGCATGAACAGTGTGTTTGCTGTCAAGCCATGTGGGCAGTAGTGCCTGTTTCCTCCTGCTGATGACTCACTGCTTGCTTGTGGAGCACCTTGGCATCTCATCTAAGTATCTTAGGCCTAGCTCATTTTATTATTTCATTCGATAGAATCCACTCTGTGATGTAGGGATCAACCAAACAAATTTAGGTTAGCAGTATTTTTTTATAATGTTCACTGAACTTCTGGGAACGTTCAACCTGTCAAGTTTGATCAACATTAGTAAATTTGTAGGAATGTTAACATAAATGTTTGGATAATGTATTTTTGTATCTAACGCCTCGCCACGCCTCCTTAACTGGGACATATAGACACACAGGCCACACCTCCTTAACTGATACTGACCACACCTCTTAAACTGGGACTGATGATCACACAAGCCACCCCTCCTTAACTGGGACATACAGCCACACAGGCCACACCTCCTTCACTGATACTGACCACACCTCTTAAACTGGGACTGATGATCACACAGGCCACGCCTCCTTAACTAGGACTGATGAACACACAGGCCACGCCTCCTTCAATGGGACTGACAGGCACACAAGCCACACCTCCTTCACTACGACTGACAGACACACAGAATATGCCTCCTTAACTGGGACTGATGCTCGCACAAGTCACACCTCCTTAACTGGGACTCATGACCACACAAGCCATGCCTCTTTCACTGGGATTGACAAACACACAAGCCACACCTTCTTCACATGGGCTGACAGCTACGCAGGCCACACCTCCTTCACTGTGACTGACAACTACGCAGGCCACACCTCTTTCACTTCGACTGACAGGCACAGAGGTCTTACCCTCATACTTAGATGTCTTTGGTCATATAATAGATATCCTAGAATAATGTAGATGAGAGAGCATTTCCCTTGTTTCATGCTTGTAAGTGCACATTTCTCTTCACCTTTTGCGTTCCTCCTCTTTCTCCCTGCTCTTTTCTGATTCTCTTCTCTATGACTTTAGCTGAAGATGTGTCGCTATACCTGTCCTCCATCATCAGTTTGCTAAAAGGTCACCACCGTAAACACTGTCACACTTCATTGTCAGCGAGAGAGAGGCGGTTTTCAGGGCCTTCAAAGCTTACGAGTCTCAAAAGGCAGTTGAACAGAGAGAAGGATAAGGAGGAACATGCAACATGCAGCTGTAAAGAACCAGCAGGAAGCTTCATTTTTAGATAAAACAATGACACGATCTCTGTGTCTGACATTGGATCGGTTTGACCCCAGTCCTGCTCTTACACATCCAAGTCAACTTACCGGTTAAAGGATTGGCTCATTAGATAAATAAAAAAATTGCGTTTAATAAAAATTTTTTCCATCAGTCAGTAGTTAGCTTGTGTCTGAAATTTCCCTCTTTAGTTTTGCACTAGAGCTACAAGGCTAAGATAGTTATGAAATTCACCAGTAATGAAAGTCTCAATTTACTGTAAATATCTGTCTTAAGCTTACTGTAATCTATAAACTTAACTAAACTTCACAATGTAGCTAAAAGGGCGGACATCTTGGACAACATATATTTGATATTGTTCCACACCCCTAGGCCCCGCCTTCCAAAGTTGGAAGGTGTATTTTGTACTGGAAAGCTGCAACTTATATTTGTAAATTTGTAAATCAGACTGTACAAAAATGGTAGATTTTGCTGTGGCGTATTTTTCAAAATTTACAACGTTTTTTTTTTGTGCTTTTTCTTTGTTTTGTTGCCAAAAACTACTCAAATTGTCGAAAGCGCAATCGCACGAAACTGTTTTGCACTGTCTTTTTCAGTGATGTTTTTTGGTAAACGAGACCTTTTAGCTGTACTCACATTCGATGCTCGTGAATCGAAAACGGCTTCGGCCGAAAACTCGTTGCGATGACGTCACGTGGCGGGACTTGTCCCGAATCTGTGCAAAATCTGCGGTAATTTTGAAAAATCGCCAGCTCTATTGAATATTCCGGCGTTTGTTTGATTCCGCGTTCGTTTCTGCGATCGCAAAACCGCAGAGTTCAACAAATACTATCAACAATTTCCAGATAATACAATCAAAAAGATTTGGACATTTTATAGAAAGATGGACTTCCGTTACTCAGCCTTGTAGCGCTAGTGAAAACCAAACACATCTTTGAGGCTGATCAAGTACATTTGGTAAAACTTTTTCGTATAAGGTGCATTAGAAAGCGGTTGCTGATATAACAATGTTTTTTTGTTTTGTTTTTTTGCCTGTATCCATTCCCAAATACAAACTGTATAAAACTCTCTTTAGAAACAGACGAATGTGAAGAATGTGAAAGAGAGCACGAGACAGGACCCGGCAGAGCTTTAGGCTCCTTTAGATGAGTTTCATTACATTGAGCACCCAGTGAAGCTGTTCCACATTTATGATAATTAGGGTGATTCATGTTAACATCTCTTATTTAGCCGAGGACGAGATGGTATTAATATGCTGATCCTATGCTAATTGTATTCACACTGCAGCTTCTTCGGTCTGCATGCATTCGAATGAGCTGCTGTTGAATATTATGACATAACCTTGAACTTCGGCGAGCATGTCAATCAGAGCGTCACGACAACACCCAGGCGAGCGTTTTCACTTCGGCAACAGCGGCGGGTTTGGAATACAGTGGCTGGAGACCAGCACGTTGCCTTAAAGTGTACAACGTGGATGTGTGCTAGTAAACTCTGAGCTTATCCAGGGGAGGCTGTGTGGGTTTGTCTGTGTGTCTGTTTTTAACTGGAGCGTTAAAAATTCCCGGAGTGGGCCAAATGGCAGTTTGCTGCAACAGCAGAACCTTTTAAACAGCAATGCACAACAGATACAAGCAACTACCAAATGAGACAAGAAGCTTTTTTGTCTTTTATTCACATTGTACAATTTCACAACATGTGATTGTGTTGTGTGATGCAAAGTGTCCACTCCAAAAGTTTGTTATTTTAATAACAGCGCATCCTGACGTCTTTTATCCCTTTATACTGTAGCATTTTGCCAATTTTAATTGTTTACATAATGACACATCATACTGTCTTTTGTGTTTACAGTTACATTGATTGTTGTGGAACGTCTGAAAAAAGTCAGTTCCTGCTATCACTTACATTATGAGCACTATAAACAGTAATTCCCTCACTTTCTCTTGAGGTCCATGCAATGAAAAAGTGCTGTTTGTCATGTTACAGAAAACCGCAAAGAACAATGTCGTTTTCCATGGCGGAAAACTTAAAGTTACAGCTTGACCTCTGACGCTGGAGACTCCTTCCATAGAAAACGCCACCATATTATATGTTCATTTGTTAAATAACAGCACATTTTGTTTCATCAGTTTATTATTTGTCCACCCTGTGAGTGAGCTGTCACTGTAGAAACTATAACATATTTAAAAAGACGGTCAGAGCTGCTGACCGAACACCTTCCGATCAATCAAATTTAAGAATTCAACAGTGCGGTATAATTGAAAAAGACAACAATCATGATCATAATTAAAAATATTATTCATTTGTGAGCAACTGCTGTTAATCAAAAACATGACATAATTACAGACCAGGCAGCTTGAAACAATGTGCTTTGAGCAATGTTTAACAGCTGTGGCTTATACGATAGTGCAGCGGTCAACCCTGTTCCTGGAGATCTACCTTCCTGAAGATGTAATCGTGCCCAGTTGACTATCCAAACATTGCCTTAAGAAGTTCTTGATCAAGTAAAACAGGCATGAAACCTGCAGAAAGGTACTGTAGAGCTCCAGGAAGAAGGCTGGTGACTACTGGTATACTGTATATCGTACCTCTGAAGCAGTGTTGGCTCTGTCCTGGTATGGTAAGGCCATCCAGCTGGTCTAAACGATGATCTTTTATTTATTTATTTATTTTGTCTCAGCTCACTCGCTCTTGCGTAACTACCGTTTCAGAATCTGCTGCTTTTGAACCCGAATGAGCGTTTCCTGACGGAGCAGAGTCTGAACCACCACGTATTCCAGAGCCAGCGGCAGACCGAGCGACCTGGCCCCCCAACCCCTACACCTATCCGCTCCTCCAAGAGAAAACCCCACCACGACAACACCGCCCTCAGCAGGTCAGGAGGAGGAAGCACACTCCGATTGGTTGTGGCTTGGGCCAATAACATGTCAGGCATAGCATTTATACAAATCTATTCCGAGCATACGGAATACTGGAACTGTTTTAAAAAAAAAAAAAGAATTTAATGGGAACTAATATTTAATATAATGTGGACATGGCAGAACTAAATAGCCAGCATACTCAAAAATAGGTTTCATAATTATATTATTACTAGATGTAGATTCATTACAGTGATCTAAATGTGAAGTAGTTTACATACTTACCTAGTAAGCTTCCCTTAAAGTATATTTAGATATGTAGTGTATAACAGTATACTTGATACAGAATGATACTTCTCTCCACATACACATTAGTATACTTAGTAGTAAACTTAAAGGGGACCTATTATGCCCATTTTCCCAAGATGAAATAGAAGTTTCAGGTGTCCCCAGAATGTGTCTGTGAAGTTTCAGCTCAAAATACCCCACAGATCATTTATTATACCCTGCTGTAAATGCCCCTTTTTGGGTGGAAGCAAAAAACATGCTGTTTTTGTGTGGGTCTCTTTAAATTCAAATGAGCTGCTGCTCCCCGACCTTTTCCAGAAGAGGGCTGTGCCTTTACAGCTCGTGCTTCGGATGCTACGGCAACGACAAATCAAGAGAAACAATATGACTGACACTGTAAATACTGGTGTTCGACCCTATATGTATGAATTATACAGACAGTAAGTGTGAACTAATGGGTATTAGAGCCGCATTAGCCATGGAATTTGCTAACAAGCACATTCGGAAAGGCGATTTGCAAACGTTCACAAAATATAAAGAGCGATACTTACGTATTCTGGATATGAAGCTGGATCACGAACACTTGGTATTGATCCATCCTTGAGAATCAACTTTGTATTGACCCTCGTTCACAAAGCAGTCTGGTGTAAAATCATTCGAAAGAACATATACGAATTTAGCTATTTTATGGGGCACATTTCCTTCAAAAATAAAACTACTCCACTGCGTCTTCAGTGGCGCTGATGCCGGGAGTACATGAAGACTCTTGTGTTCATTCTTACAGCCAACAACAGAACACTTACAAAGCTTATGAAGCTGAAACATTCTTCTTATCTGTGGCGGATTGTGTGCAGCTCACTCAGGGGAGGAGCTATGCTAATAGGGCAGAATCCATCACCAGTCGTGGGTGGGGCCTGTTCCAATGTGACAACTCATTTTGAGACACTGTTTATGATTTATGGGGAGTATAAAAAAAAAACAGTGGGTGGATTTTTACCATTATAAGGTGGTTGTGTACACACACTGCTGACACACATTTATGTTCAAACACCATGTAAAAGTGAATTTTGTATAATAGGTCCCCTTTAAGTGAACATTTAGTATACCTGAAAGAACTTTCTTTCTTCTTTTTTTTTTTTTCAAAAGTGAAATCATAGCCAAATATTACTTTGCTGTCATCAGTTTTGATAAGTAGGAGTGATACACATTAAACAGCTGGATGCAGATATATGGTCTTTTTTTATCATCATTGTAAACCAAAGTATAATTTTTGAAAACCTCAAGATATCTGTACCATTTCTTGTCTTCACCAATCTGAGCACAATGTTGTCGTTTTAGTTGTCAAGTAGATGCTTTGCATATCAAATCTGCATTAAATCTTAATTGGCTGATATAGCATATCAGTATCACAAAATGATTTGGACGCTTATTATACTTATACTCATGATGATAACCGTAGTACTCAAGAGTCTTTCTCTTTCTCATGCCCTCTACTTCTTCACTGTGTAAGGAGTCATGGTAGTAAGAGCTCGGGACATCACCGTTCCAACAGCCGGGACTGTTCTAGCCTACCGCGTCATAATCAGGCCGAGCTGCACCCCCAGAGTGCTGAAGCGTTCCTGAACGGTGCCGTTTCTGCGTCCAGCAGCCTGAGCCCCACACTGCATGCCAAATCTTTCCATTCCCCCCAACCACTTAACCGCTCGGCGTCCTGCGGCAAAGACCTGGCCTCGCTCAGCCCCAAGAAGGCGCGAGCCAAAGCCTCCGACCTGGAATTTGACTTGCCCAAGGCATCTGATGGCCCTGGCGCCAAATACCTCAAATCCAATGCCTCACGTTCCCACAACCGCCACTCGTTTGTGGAGGGCAAGAATAATACACTGCAGGGAGAGCGGGAGAAACATGTACGCCACGGCGAGCCAATGCCGCTGAATTCAAGCACTAAAAGCTCTTCGTCTTTTATGAGTCTGTCTAAGAGCCATGGCGCGCTGACAGACGCCAAGTCCATCAGTAACTTGAGCGATCCACGGCTTCTCCAAGACGATGCACCGGTTCCCTCGCGATACTTCCCTTCTAGCTGCCTGGATCTGAATGCCAACCTGAACCTGGCCGCGCCCGGCAGCCCCGCCTTGCGTCACAGCCCCGGAGGGCGTGCCAAGTCCGAGCGTCAGGTCGGCATGGTGGACTCATCGCTCCGCCGCTCATCAACACGCCACAAGGGCCAGCAACAGGACGAGGCCAAAGCCACAGAAACCCTGGATCCTGGAGGAGGAGCCCGTGACTTCCCCTATGGCCTGGGCTACACCAGCCCTTTCTCGTCACAACAGCGCCCCCACAGGCACTCCATGTACGTGCGACGGGAGCGCAGTCGACCGCACGGAGCCGATGTAGGCCTGGCACTGGGGCAGAGTGCTCCCGCTCGTGCCAGCAGCCTCCAGATGCTCTCGCCACAGCTGCAGCACCGCACACTACCGAGGCACGTGGGCAGCTCCAGCAGCCGTGATGATGCTCCTGACGACCTCAGGGTCAGTCTAATTGCACACACTCCTCACTTTGACATTCCTGATATGTGTGAATCTTGCTAATAATGGTCACATGCTGGTTCCCGCTAATCAGGCTAATCGCTTCTAATTTGTTTGTTATTTCTGGCGTCCTGCTTGTGGTGTGTTGCAGGCAGCCATCTATCACGAGCAGCATCCAGAGGACGGAGGATCGTCCAAGGAGAACCGCATGGTCTACAGTGACTCAATGCCACGTCGAGTCGGCAGCTTCTACAGAGGTCAGTTCGAGCTCACACACATTCACACACAAATCGTTTTCTTTAAGTCTCCCTTCTAAAATTGTTTATTGTGTGGGATTCTGTCTTAGTGCCATCTCCTAGACCGGATAACACTTTCCATGAGGGCAGCGGGCAGAATATGAGCTCAGGGGTGAACATGGAGAGCAGCAGCCACACCAAACGCCAACCCACTTACGACCCCTGGTGAGCTTTAACACAATGCACTATTTTCTGTTTATATGCACGCACGTTTTTCACTAGGCTATGCAGATATAGTTTTTTTTAAAAAGTGTTCGACTTCCTGGTTGCTTACTCTGTTCTCGGCCAGTCTAAATATAACTGTATTCATAGAGTTCGGAGATTATGACCAACATTTACACCTTTACCCTGTGTTGACATTCGAAGGTTGCTGAGCTCGCCCCCAGTTGTGTACTTCTGTAGTCCTGTCTTTTTGTAGGCAGTGACATAGTTGATATTTATAAATATCATAGTGTTATTTTTAGTTTGTACACCAGCACTGTTGAATTCTCGAATATGATTGGTCAGAGAGTGTTGCTTTGTTTTCTATGACAGGAGTTCGGACTTTATAACAGCATGACCCTCTCCACTTATGTTGTGCACTGCTACATGATATATAAATGATCTGTTATTTTGACACGTCGTAGGGCGATCATGCTGTTAAAAAGGTCTCGCGATATACCAAGTCACGTTCTCTGATTAATAACATCTACGGGTTGTGTGTTTTTCATCAGGACGGGGCCTGAGCCGCTGGATTTGGGCCCTCCAGAGCCAGCCAAAGAGAAGGAGAAGCAAGGCTTTTTCCGAGCAATAAAGAAGAAGAAGAAGAAATCTCAAGCGGTCAGTGTCGGCTCCATGCATGGTGATGTGTTGCGTGTCTGATGTACGTTGTACGTTGTACGTTGAGAGATTTTAATGTATGGATTTTATATGTATTTAGTGGCATTTCTGTATATTCTGTGTTTCCATGCCCATGTGTGTGTGTGTGTGAGTGTGTGTGTGTGTGAACACTGGTGTCCTGTGTCCCACTGTCAGTCTCGTCAGTCTTGTGCCTCTTGTATTCCAGGTGGATGCTGGAGAAGCCAGAGGTCCTGTGATCAAGAAATCTCTTTTTCCACTGTATAACTCAAAGCTTAGCTTTAAACATAACTCCTCAGAGAGAGTACTCCCTCTAGTGGCCACGCCCATGGTACAAATGACCATTAATATACTGAATAATAACACATCTAACCTAACCACTAACCTTGTGCCAATCGCATTGCATGCTATTAACATTATTAATCCACGTTTGTTCGGGAATGATGACGAGTACTGGCGAGGTATTTGTGACTCTGTGGTTCACTTGATCCATGAGGTTTCTGTCTTATGGGAGAAATTGGTATCCCAGATACTAAAAATGTTCACACAGACATTGTGATTGAATTTTAATACAATAAAACTAGTTGTTATGTGTGAAGAGCATTTAAATGTGTTATAGATTAGAATGTGAAAGAAGTGAGGCAAATCCTTTCTATGAAGGCTGGATAATGACCGATGAATGCATTGGGCATGTTAGAATTATTTATGAAAAGCATTACAGTTTATAGCCATGTTTGTAATGCATGTATAAATTCCTAACAATGCATTATAAGTGGTGTTTATAACACTTATAATCCTAATAGTTTGCTGTTATTATTATTATTATTATTATTATTATTATTATTATTATTATAATTATTAACTAAGTATCATAATCTAAGTAGTATTTGTATTCTGACAAATATTTTAAACACACACACACACAAAATATTAAATAGACAACATTTCCAATATTTTATTTCCTCACAATTTAATCAAGCCCAAAACTACACTGCAGTTATCTACAAAGCAATTTCGAAATGTTTTATAGTGTGTTGTAAAGTCGTCGAATCGTTTTATTTATTTTTTGATAGTCTGTCTGGTGTAATTTAATTTATTAAAGAAAATAAAACCAAGACAAGTCTCATAATGTAGTATAAAAAAGATCATTGGTGATATAATGTGATGTAACATGCTGTAAAACACTTGGGGGATGCTGGACTAGGAAAATAATCAATGACAGGGTGGTGCGATGGAGCACAACGTGAAGCGGAGTAACTGTACCCCGAAGGTGACTATTTTTCAAATACAGCACGTGTCGACATTATTTTTTTTCCTCGTATACGTTTTTTGATTTACTAAAGAATGACACCAACTCAAAACGTTTAACTGTTTACATTTAATGTTCTGGTACAGTACGTGAAAGTTAGTTCCTGTTATCGCTTCGGTTATACCAGATTCTTACTGTTACAAAACATTTTTTTTTAATAAATAATGGTAACAGTGTGCCTCTTGATATAAATATGACCTTCATAGACAGTGTTGTCTTTAAGAAAGGTTTTCATGTACTAACAGACCTCATAGATGTGGTGTTTTATGGGGCACACATGATGATGATGATGATGATGATGATGATGATGATGATGATGATCAGCAGGTACAGCATATAGAAAGAGATGTGTCACCAACATGTGTAAATTTTGGACCAGTTTGATTTGTATTTCTCCGTTGCCTAAACATAGAGCTTTATGGGGAAAAGAGTTCCTCAGGAGAGAGGAAGGCCACTTGTATCCAAAATTCTAGATACCGTTATTTCATATCTTCATAATGTCAGCATGAATGGCTTCCAGAAGCGTATGAATATAGTATGAATGTAACTGAAGTATGGCTATGTTGACAATTTATCAGATATATCAAATATATAGGTCACTTTGTAGTTGGAAAATATTACAGAGTAGAGAAGCATTTGTGCCAATCCTGGTATCAGGAATTGATCTGATACCATGCTTGTTTGGGTGTAGTCCTACTCATAAAAAACGATCCAATGCCAACATCCAACACCATGTCAGGTGAAGCTAGTGTGTCACGCCGATGAACAGATGACATGAAGTGACGGCGATTTCTACGTAATTCGAGATTAATAGTCAAGGCAAAGCAACCTGTGTTCTGTGAAAATATCAAGAGGATATTACTACTACCTACGGCATCTTCCTACAGTCCAAGTAGCCTAATATATCATGCGAGCACTTCACTTCTGCGAGCACTGAGACCTGCACATGTCCTTTCCCATCAACAGGGATTACATAGTACCTTGCGGTAATTTTTATTGACCGTGCTCGCTGATACTCTTCTGTGTACTCAGGTGGACTGCCATCATGCTCTATAATTAAAGACAGGAAACTGTTTAAATGACTTAACATCTTAAAGAGAAACCTCAGTACGAGGAGCTTATTGCTAGCTGGACACGAGCTACATAAACAGAGCTACATAAAATGTACTGTGATGTCACAGATTGCTTAATAATAAGTGGGTTACTTATTTGCGTATCCATTTTGGTGTCACGGCCCCTCCTCTACCCCATCCATCAATACAAAGTGATCATATCACCATTTCAAGTTGTTCAAGTTACCTGCGGTACTGAGAATGATCCTATTAGTCCTGTCAGTCCTGTTGTGTTTCCATTGGTGTACAGCTTAGAGGAGGGATACAGTCAGTATTTGCATTGCTGTCAAGTGACCTATATGGAACTGATAAAGCTCCTAGACCTTCACTAGCCCAACTGACAGATAGCTTGTCCTCTCTCCTGGTGGCATCTCAGCAGGCTTGGCTCTGGTCAGGGGTTCAACATTTTAGCGATTATGACACTTGTCCATCATCGGTCAGGTCTTGAACGAGGGACCGGATCAGGTGGTGGTACAGAAATCGTCCCGGGGCTTTGGGCAGCAGAGCAGCAGCAGACACCGGACACGCAGCAGAGACCGGGAGAGGAGTCGAGAGCGGGAACAGGAACAGGAGAGAGACAGAGACGAGTGGCCAGCCGAGAGGCTAGCCGAACCGCACTCTCAGGTACTTCAGAGAGAGAGAGAGAGAGAGCGAGAGAGAGAGAGAGAGAGAGAGAGACTGCTTACCTCAGATTCAAAATCCTCCCAGTTTTCTGTAGATTGGATTAGCAGCATATTTACTGTCCATCTTGGAGCGTTTTCAATCTATCTATCTATCCATCCATCCATACATACATAGCTCTATCTATCCATCAGTCCATGCATCTATCCATCCATGATTTAAATTAATCAATCCATCCATCCATCTATTAACCCATCCATCCATCTATCCATAGATCTACTCATTCATCCATCCTTTCATCAATCTATCCAATTATCCATCCATCTATCCATAGATCTACTCATTCATCCATCCTTTCATCAATCTATCCAATTATCCATCCATCTAACCATCCCTGCATCCATCCATCTATCTATCCAACCATCCATCCATTCATCCATCTATCCAATTATCAACCTATCCATACATACATACATAGCTGTATCTATCCATCCCTCCATCCAACCATCCATCCATCTATCCAATTATTCATCCATCCATCCATCAGTCCATACATCTATACATCCATGTATCTATCTATCCATCCATCCAACTATCCATCCATCTATATAAATTCATCAAGCCATACACCCATCTATTAACCCATTCATCCATCTATCTATATTATCTACCCATCCATCCATCAATCTATCCATCCAATCATCCATCCATCCATCGATTTGTCTATCCAACTATCCATCCAACCATCCATCTATCCAATTATCCATCCATCATCAGTCAATCCATCTATCCATATATTTTGGATAATTTGCTGACTTTGCCTTGCTGTTTTCTCGTAGAACCAGCCTCTCAGATCTCTTCGCAAGCTTCTTCATCTCCCTGCCTCGTCCTCCTCCAGCAAACCCACTACACCAGACATGCGTTTCCCCCACGGTAACCCCGCCTCCAAAGGAGGAAGCTTTGTGGAGTCACGGGGCCACGTTGGAGGAGGAGGGGCTGGAGGACCGACCCAGCCCATGTCCCGTCAGGCACCATATCCTCACGCTGGTCAGCTTGAATCCACGTGGCACTCGGCAGCTCTGGGGCGAGCCGAGGGAAACCCATACCCAGAGCAGCTGGCATCCAAAGCAGGCCAGAACGGGCACGGCTTCGTCCGCTCGTCACGCTCACGCATGCCAAACCTCAACGACCTGAAAGAGACTGCACTTTAAACTGAGCCTGTTTCTCAAACACAGCACCATCTGGAGGGCTGGAGGGCTGGAGGGCTAGAGAGAGCAAACACTGAAGGACACTGCTCTTTTCATGAACAATAAGGGTAGGCCTAGACATGTCTTAATCTTCTTTTTTTTTTAATCTTCCACATTTAATAGAATTTGTAATATTATTTATGTACTTATTGTATTTTTTTGTTATTGGAGAAATACGACGGAAATGAATATATATAAATATATATCTTGTTAAGTATAAGATGTATAATAATAATTCTAGTTATATAATTCTGCATATAATAATTCTTATATTTGGTTAAGAATGTCAAATGTTTGTGTATGAAATCTAAGTTTATAAAGAGGTAAGAATATCGTTACAATGCACATCACAACTTTCTGTTACATTTATTTCTAAACTGATTCAGTGGATTTGACACAGGAGACGAGAGTCAGACGGTCTCAGGCGCTCGTCTACGGCGATAACATGCAACAAGTAACATTTCTCAAAGCTTTTAAAAGCGCTGTAGGTCCGCCACATACCAAATTCTCATACTGTGCTATAGCACCATCTTCTGGCCATAGATTGAATAAGCAAAAAAAAACAACAACTAATAATAATAATTTTTAACAAAGAAAGCAAAATTGCCGCAGACATGCGGTATGTTCTCATGTGTAAAAGCCAGATGCCATTTGTATATTCTCAGGTTTAGTGTTATATAAACACTGTAAATATTATTTTATTGCAATATATTAAGACCAACACAGGAAAATAAAAATTGTTTTTAAATTTCAGTTTAGAGATAAACACTTAATATATGAATGTGTGAGGGGGGAAAAGCGAAATAAGAAAACAGCTTACTGCAATATGTTTAAAGAAAAAAAAATATTAATTAATCATCAGTACATCATCAGAAAAGATTTCCTTTGGATGGGGTGCAAATATTTAACCCACTATAGATTTTGCTATTGGTAGTAGGTAAATTGAGGGGGAAAAACGTGTTTCAGAGGGGTGGACAAATCATAAATTCATTAGCGAGCGCCCCTGTGCTGCACAGTCCCGTGATTTGGTAGTCGTAATCCTTATCCTCTATGATGTAGCATATCGTGTTTGTGTTTCAAGTCTCGAACATTTTGTCTGTTTGGACCAGAGCTCTGCACTCACACCGTACTGGCTGGAGTTTTTATTTTGGCTGTATATGTGTTTCAACGTCATAGCAATAGAGTTTTATAACAGGGTTTTTTTTTTTTTTTACTGTACTATTGTATTTGGCTCAGTTTCATCAGTCTTTCCTCATCGCTGCCTATTTGTGATTCTGAAGAGATTGCATGTCAACTCTGTAAGCTCATTTAAATGTCTAGTTCAACCAATTTATACCAGTGGCCAAGACACAGTAGTAGTTTTGTAGGTGGAGGGATTCAAGAACCAGTAGCTAGTAGTGTTCGATTTTGAATAATGTGTGGGAACTTTTTTTCATGAAAGTCAAAATGGGAGAAATTAAAATGTTGACTGCTGTATCAGCAGCATATAACCTACTTGTCCACCAGACAACTACGCATTAAAGAAAAAACAAAAAAACAAAAAAAAAACAATTAACATGGGCTGTTGATTTGTCCACCCCTGGTTTCATCTCATTAAAGGGGCAGTCTGTAATGTTTAAAGCCCTCTTCTGTCTGTGCAGTGACAGTAACAACATTCACAAGCCTTTCCTTTCCCCTAAATCTCTCCAAGTTGCCTTTTAGGGAAAAACTACTGCGCTCTAGAGCACACTTCAGGCTGTGGGCAGAGCTCATATCAGGGCTGGAAAAAATGCAAACTAAAACATAGCCAGATCTAATAAGTGGCAACATTGAGCATCGCACGTGATCTGGAAGTATCTTTAAAATGATATGAATGAACAATTACATGTCTTAGAAACATTTCTAAATGTTACAAACCGCCTCTTTAAATGATTTCGATAACAGCGTATTAGTATCAGTGACTATATTAGAAGAAGGTTCGAGCTTCTATGACGTAACGACATTAACACCAGCATCGTACTACATATATCAGGAGTTTCTTAATAAAAAGAGAGACCCCCATGAAACGAACGACCTCCTGCTGACACACCTTACACCGCTGACAGTCTATAGCCTTAACTCAGAAAAAAAATACACACAGACAAAAAAAAAAACAACTCTACGCAATGTCATTGAACGCCTGGTTTCCTTAAGAGTGCACTTTAAATAAATAGACGAGATGTTTCTCAGACGAAAAAAAGCTTCTGTCTCTTCACGCGGTGTGGTGAGTATTTACACACGCAAGTGTACAGTAATAACCAAACGTGTAACTGGGTATAACAGCCTATCTTAGGAGTCTTTTGTATATCGTATTTGTGATATATGCAGTAAATATTTATATACTCCAGGTCCTGCAGCTTAACAGTGGAACTCTGTCTCTGTTGGATGTGTGGAACCTGGGATGAAGAGGGTTCACAGTAGGCACTGGACATACGACATTAATACTAATGTGTGACTATTTGTTTTGGTTATATTTAGATCAGCAATTCAGAATGATTGAAATTAGAAAACAAACGTTCGGTCTAATAGACAAACACGGTAGCATAGATCGTTGATGTTTCATCTTCAGCATTCGAGTATTCGTTTGTAATGGGTAAATGCCGTTACTAGGGAGACTTTCAGTTCTCAAACTGTTTCCTGTTTACACCTGTTATGGACAGTAATCTCTCAATAAACCTTGTGGACTCTATTTTGATTTCACAAAGAGGAAATTGTGTTTTTTTTAAACCCCCAGCATGGTTTTTTATATATATTCTCACCTTCTCTCTCTCTATTTCTCTCTCTCTCACTCACTTTCTCTCTCTCACTAGCATTGTCATTGTAAATAATGAATATTCAGCCTCTGTGACATCCGTTATGTGGCATTTGAAGTGTGCTTGCTAAATTTACACAGCACACCGATTTAATGATCCTTTTGGGATGCACATTTGAACTAATGAGGCAAGTATCTGCAAATGAATTCTGATTTTCACTTGCCTCTGGTGCAAATGACATCAATTTCGCTAGTAATGTAACATGCTGTTTATCTCGACAAAACAATTTAAGGTGTTATCTCTAAATAGTGGTGATAAGACTTCTAAATCCTAGTGTGGAGCAGGATGGACAAATTTTCCAAGAAGTTCTTCTTATCCCAAATGTTGTTGATCATCAGCTAAAGACGTTTGCTTCTACGGTACAGGTCTAAAAGTTACATTAATGTTGACGCATGGAATGTTTCTTATATTCAGAGTCGGGTCACGCAGATCCTTATGCTAATTTTCTGGGCGTCCCCGAGAGGAAGTGTCAGAGATGAGGTTTTTCAATAGCATCTAGATAGCATCACACACACACACACACACACACACACACACACACACACACATTAACATAAAAATAAGATCTTTTTAAACAGCAGTCTAGTATATTGTTAATTACCACATTAATCATTGCAAATGTGGTTTAATTCAACAATCTGGTAACCTACCAAATAGAAACACTATGAAATAACTTGATGCAGCTAAATTCATTGCAAAATCATCATCTCAGTGCAGGCCCTTGACTCCAGGCAGAAAACCAGCCCACGTACTGTTCCTGATTAGAAAATATGATTTGGTATGAGAACACAGAACCAAGTCTAGGGGTTTGTGGTATAGCTGCTCAGAGAGCAAATGCAGAGAAAATGGCTTTTTTAAAAAAAAAAATGTAAAGAAAAAAGAAAGAAAAATATTGCGTTATCCTTATATTCTTGCAATGGAAATCCATTTTTATGTGACACTAGGCTTGACTTGAGGCTGTCCAACCAGTCCTAAGATCATAATTCTATCTGTTCAGAAGGGATTTCGGATGTTTAGTGCCCTCTGCTGCCTGTGAGGATAATTGCAATTGCGATAAAAACATGGACAAACCTTCCCTTCCCCTACTACATTATTCCTTGTGAGGGTTTTTATTTATTTTTTGGCCATTGCTGTTGCTCTTAGTCTGTTTTTGTTTTGTTTTGTTTGGGTTCTGTTTTAGGGAAAAATATGTTGGAAAACGGGCGGAGCTTTGCTTCAGCTGGAGGTGGTGCTAACTTTCAGACCTGAACATGAAAAGAAGCCTGAAACCAAGAAATGATCCAGATCTGAAATTATGAGTACAAGAAGAAAAAAAAAACCCACCCTTGATGCAGATTCTGCATTTTCATCTGCTTATTTTTAGGTCAGATGCTTCTATTTGATCAGAACACACCCAGCCAGAGACACTTTCACATCTGTGGGAGGACATTTTATTATGAATTTTTGTGACTAATTATTATTATTATTATTATTATTGGGTTGATGATGAGTGACTCAGCATGCTGGGTTGGTAATGCAAGCCTGAAAGGAATTTTCCACTGTCTATATCAAGACCAGAAAAAGTCTGAAGTCAAAGAAATCTGCTCCAGCTACAGAAATGTAAGTATTTGGTCACATTTAACATATCATAAATTCTCTTTTCACTTTTGCATCTTTATATCATGCTGACTAAATCCGGTTTAAATCTGATGATTCCTCCGAAAGGAGTATTAAAAAGTTTGGTATTTAGTTTTGGTTTATAAGCAGGTTGCCAGTTGATCGCGCTATTTCAATGAATCAATACTGGCATGTGAATGTGACTGTGTCCGATCCTACCACTCAATCCAAATATGAACTAAGACCCACATTGCACAAAGTATACCCTTTCTGTTTATGCGGCATAATGTTAATCGATTGTATGGCCATGGCAACACCGTTTAAGATATCGACATTTCCTTGGTAGTTGAGTATCATGGACATCTTGACATCATGCTGACCAAATTTGCTTTGAATCTGATGAATCCTGTAGGAGGGGTACTTAAACTTTTGATACCTGTCCAAACGCACAAAATCAAAATGGCCGACTTCCTGATGGGCACGATTTTTGTGATTGTGATGTGATTGTCAGTTTTGTTTGTCTTAAGAAAACGCATGTGGCTACCAAATTTATTTCATGTAGGTGAAACTGGATGCTCGTATTTCTGCAGCCCGGAGCCAGCTCCAAACAGGTGTTACAGCTCAAATTACTGGGGGCTAGCTCCAAATGGACTAGCATGTTAGCATGTGATACCACGTGTCAGTAGCCAATGATCCTATGGGCTATCTTCCCTATCCCTAACTCTAACCCATCCCATGTGTAGCCCATTTAGAAATAGTCCCTTGCATTTGGAGCTTGCTCCAGGTTGCAGAGATCCATGCTTGCATATTTAAGAAAAAAGTCAAAATGAGGTGTTATTGAGTCCCTGGGCCACACCTGGATCAAAGCTTTTTTCCAGAACCTGATGACCATTATTTAATTTCTGATGTTTACACAAACATACATGAGTTTTCAAGCATTCAATGCACTGCAAAATATGTTGAAAAATAATAAACAGGTCAAATAAGCATTCCTTGGTGCTTGGACCTACATCAATAATAGTCTATTTAAATGCTATATGTATCAAACATGGTGGTTGAGTCTGTATTATAAAATGTTTGTTTGTTTGTTTGTTTGTTTTTCTCAATCTGGAGCATCTTTCTCAGTTACAGGCCATGCTTGAAGTAAATTAAGTGGCATGGTTCTGGTCATGTGACTAATTATGTCACACATTAAAATAAAATAAATGAATAAATACATAAAACCTAGACAAATTGTACTTTAAAATGCAATAGCTTGCGTTTCGCTAAAATATATATCAACAACTATTTTTACAAACTGAAAAGAAAATTGCATTTAGGATTAAATGGGTTAGTGTTACTCAGGAAACTCCTCCCCCAACAATCAGTGCAGGTCTTATAATGAACATATGAAGCACCTGTGCAGAGGGTTGAAAAGGTAAACAGGTGTGTTTGTTGGACAGTACCTTCCAGAAGCATTTTGGTGAAAGGTTGTTTGCAGTGGTCACCATGAAAACTCGGCACAACGGAGCAACTTTGAAGAAGCAGAAGTATGTGAGCAGGAAAGCCCGGAGGCCCATCAAGGCTTATTCCAACTATATTTACAAACTTAAGAAGGTATGTTGATGAACTAAAGACTATCTGAAAATTTATTATACACTCTTGTTTTTACCATCCTGGATTTGTTACTTTGCTTATAAAAGCATAGTCTGAAGTCTTATTCATCTTTATACAAAGTACTTTGCTTACAGTTTAAAAAAACTACTAATGCCTGTACTTTAACCATTCATAGTTAAGTCCACTTGATGTTGTGGACTGTCCATGAAACACATTAGCTCCTGCTATAGCAGTTATAAACAACCATTTCCTCACCAAAATAAAACCTTGAAACTTAACACCTCAAAATGGAAGGAGTCTCCAGTGTTGGTGCTTTAAGTGTCAGTAAGTTTTGCACAGTGGGACAGTATTCAGGACTGAAGACTTGTATTTTTGGCAGGGTTTTTTGTTTGTTTGTTTTTGTCTCTTTGTGAGCATGAAGCTGGTTGAAGGTATGGCTGTTTATAGCTGGAAGTGAGAACAGGAACTAAATTGTGTTCTGTAGCAATAAATGTAACTAACTGGATAAAAAGTACAATCTGGTGGTGTAATAAAATGAACACTGACCTATAGGACATCCTGTTGATCAGGATACTGTATGGTTCTTAATTGAATTATAGTTTTGGCCTGAATATGTAGAACTTTTCACATGAGATCAATGTGAAGTGAAGCAGGGACACGCCACATAATCCATGTCTGATGAACAGATTACAAATTGGCTATTTAATAAGGGGGACACTTTGAGATGTTATTGAGTCTCCAGTGTTGGCACTTAAGTCAAGTTTTCTACCATGGGCTGGCTAGAGAACTTATTTATATATAGCTCTCTGCTAGAAGTTCATCATCCAAATCAAGGGTGCATTTCACACATGATGTCTTAATTTCCAGTATATATGCGCAGTTGTAACTTCTTGTTTTTAGGTGAACTGCTTGTGCCTAAACTATCTTGTCGCAAAATGGTGATTGCAGACTGTCCATTTTCCTTTTACAGGCGAGCCCGGCTGTGATCGACACTGTTGTGGTACCCGGATGGCTGCGGGCGGAGCTGTGCGCGCGCGTCGGTAGGGAAGCCGCGCGCCTCGCCAAGTTTAACCGGCGCGGCACTATCACGCAGCGCGAGGTGTGCGCTGCTGTGCGCGCGATGAGGAAGGTCACGCGGAGGGCAACAGCGCACGCGCAGTGACCGTTAATGGAACTCTTTAAAAGAAGAAAAAAAACAAAAACGTAATCCAAGTATTTGTTTTAAACCTGTAAAGTCCTTTTTGTGGTTTAAATAAAGATGTTTTAGTATAAATGTGGCTCTTTGACTAATACAAGTGAAGCACAGAAACCAACCAGTATGAGTATAAATCCAGAATGTTCCAATGTGACTCCATCCTGCAACCCAACTGAAAATGAATCTCTAAAACCCTGGTCCACAAATTGCCCATAATGCCCTCCTGCTTGGGTATTTCTATGCTGAACTGTATTTTGAACTCTTTAGTTTCAAAGACCTCAATATACACTATATGGGGGGGAAGGTATGTGGACACCTGATCACACTCATCTCTGCTTCTTCCCCAAACTGTTGCCACAAAGTTGGAAGCACACAATTGTATAAAATGTCTGTGTTTACAATTTTCCTTTACTGGAACTGAACTTAGAAGCCCAGACCTGCTCCAGCATGACGATGCCCTCTGTGCACAAGGCAAGCTCCATGAAGATGTGGTGTGTTAAGCTTTGAGTGGAAGAGTTCGAGTGTCCTTTAGACCCCTGACCTCAACCACACTGAACACCTTTTGGGATGAACTGGAACATTGACTGCACCCCAGGCCTCAATGTCCCAACACTGTTTCCTGGAGTCACTAATGCTCTTGTGGCTAAATGAACACACATCCCCACAGCCATGCCCCAAAATCTAGTGGAAAGCCTTCCCAGAAGAAAAGTGTGGAGCTTATAACAGCAAGAAGTGAGTAAATCTGGAGCAGGACATGGTTCTGATGGTCAAGGGTCCACAAACTTTTGTCTATGTTTTCTATCAGGTGTTTTTTATTTATTTTTTCTTAATCAGTTTAATATCTGTAAAACAATGAGCTGCATGATTTGTGTAAGAGAGGATTAAAACCCTTGGCGGGGCAGGCTGTATTATGCCTGGGTGGGATTGTGGCCTGATGCGAAGTCTTGTTAATCACCTGGAAGTTTTCCAATAATGTTTTATAGCCTACACCAGGGGTTCCCAAACTTTTCCAGGGCAAACCCCCTGGAAACCCCCCCCCCCCCCCATGGCATTAAAATTTGACTGAGGCCCCCCTTTTGCAAGATGTCTTTAAAACACATTAAAAATACAGACTTCTGAATATATCCCCTTTTTTATTATTAATTATTACATCTTACATCTTTACATTACATTAGGAATTGATTGTGTGTGTATGTGGTTGTCTGAGAGTGAGAAAGAGAAAACATACATTTATTTATTTTTCACACCAAATTTTTGAGGCCCCCCGGGCGCCCCCTGGCGGCCCCCATTTTGTAAACCACTGGCCTACACCACCAATTCACCAACCATTACATGTTTTAATTTATTAATAAATATGTCCTGCTTTTTATTCCTTTATTGTCACGGTTCATGTTCTGGAACGTTTGTGAAACAAGTTAGTTCCTGTTATAACTGGCATTATAGCAGCTATAAACAGTCATTCCCAGAAAAAAAAAGTCCCATGGTGGAAAACGTATGCACTGTTACAAAGTGCTGACACTGGAGACTCCTTCCATAACATCTCCTCAAACCAAGATTTACCATATCAACAATTATATTATACATTATATATAATGTATTAAGTGTTACACACTTTATTACACTGATGATTGAAGCAGTATGGCTTGTGATTAACTTGAATAGTTTCAGGAAGGAAGTGCAACCCATGATTGTTTTTAAATTTCCTTCATTTTCCTCACTCCTCGAACAGCAGGGTGCTATTTAAAGTGCTGTAGGTTAATTTATGTAGACTCAAGTTTCATTTCCTGCTCAGTGGGAGAGAAATACCTGTGAGGCTTATGAACATCTATGTATTTATTTATTTATTTTTAAATTAAACCTGGTGAGAAATAAAGCAGGATCCGCCACTAGATGGCGCAACGATGCTGATTTTCGTGTAACGTCTTTGTGATGTCTGCATAATTAGGTTGCAATTGATTCATGATTTGGTTCTAAGTGAGTAAAGTCACATATGGTGGTTTGATTGTACATGACACATTGCCTATGCGAATGGATCTGGTGTTTTTTTGTTTTTTTTTTAAAGCTTACTAGTCATGATGAGTGAACACGTGACTCTCTCACTCGCTCTCTCTGTCTGTCTGTTTACAGGAAACATGAATCCCTTAGGGATGATTCTAATACTTTCAGTGACCTTTATCTGAAAAGTGATTTATAATTTATTTATTCATAATTGATTTCTCCAGGCTCCGGTTTATGACACAGCCCTGGAGATCTGCTACACAGGCTATTATCCTTCAAACAGGAGAAGGGGCGGAGACACAGGATTTATAACCGACGCGCAGAGGAACCAATCAGATATTCGAGCCCCAAGGGTGGGCGGGGATAACGGATTTTTCTCAGCGAATGGTGTTCCTCAGAATGAATCCTGAAAGCGATTGGAAATTGGAGGTCACATGACCGTTTTGTGTATCTGTCAGATAGAAAACTGAGAAGAGAAACGAAGAGAAGGCAAACACACACACACACGCACACACTCTCATTTACACTCACACTCACACACATACACATATATACAGAAGACTGATAAACAAAACTCTGCTTCGGAACCAGGGTATGCTCGGCATTATTTTGGAAGACATTTGATTTATTTAAGCGGAAAAAAGGTATGTCGTGTCTCAGTGAATATTCCATTTGCTTTGGGAATAAAAGCAGGTGAAGGTGTGTGAGTGTTTGGAAACTGATACAGTGTCAGTGCTGCTTGTCAAAAAGTAACCGAGATACCAGAGAAATAAATACTGCGCTTTGAGACCCGATCTCTCAGGTTTATTGCAAAGTATTACTAAAAGATTATTATTATTATTATTATTATTATTATTATTATTATTATTATTAAGTGATGCTGCATTATCAATGTTAAATGTCACCATGTGTCACCTCTTATAATGATAATGATAATGATAATGAGTCTTTATTGGTCACACATACATATGCACAGTGAAGTTCTTTTCTTTGCATACCCCAGCATGTTAGGAGGTTGGGAGGTTAGGAGGTTAGGTTAGGAGGTTATAGAATAAAATGTGTTAGCATTACAATAAGACCATGTACAGATATTTAATTCAGCCTTTATTTTTACTTCTCAGATAATCCAGAACCTTTGGCTTTAATCCTATAACTGGATAAAAACATCTAATCTAATTACAAGAAGCTGCAACGTCAAGCCACACACACACACACACACACACACACACATTATATATATGTGTGTGTGTGTGTGGGGGGGGGGGGGGGTATTGATATAATATTGATATCTCAGATATCTCAGATTTTCTGAGATATTGTTGTTATGATGATGTCTTTTTTTATGCCATTGATTTGATGTTTTTTTTTTTAACTTAATCTTTTTTGTCTTTGTAGGTGTTAAAGTATCATCAAACTCAGTTTAATGGTTTTAAATAAATAAAAAATAGTATGTTTGTTTATTTTACTAGCATTTAGCAGACAGTTTGTTAACTAAATTATACATCACGATACGTGTTGTGTATCGCCAAAATGTCCTCAAGTGTCGTGATGTGATGTTTTTGACATATCACCCAGCTCTAATGTCCAATAAACAATAGAGTTATCACATGAAAATCTGCACAACAATATTCAGAAAAGTGTATCATATGATATGATATAGGACATGATATGTCGCATATTAATATATTGATATTGCTATATTGTCATATTACCCAGCCCAACTTTTTAGTTGGGGTGTAAAAATATGACGTTTCGCAGTATTAACATCGCCTGTTAAAAAAAAAAACAAAAAAAAAAACAAACCACCACACATGGTGGTGAAAATAAAAGGAAACATTATTACGAAGTCTTTGCACAAAAGTCTCTTTGGACATCCTTGTGAAAGCAAAAGGTGGAAAAACAATCCCTAGTTCAATTTCCTTTTCAGTAAGATCTCTTCGCTGTCAGTATTTATCATGTTGTCATAAGAAGATTGGTTGGAAGGACAAAACAGGGCTCAAAAGAACCCAAAACAAAGAAAAGCTCTAGCTAGTGTGGCAGTGTGTAGTGCTGCTTAGCCAACAATAGATTGCTTAGGTGTTTGTTTAGTGTTCTTCTGTGTGTTTGATAGTCTTTGTGTATGATAAAGTACACAGCCAAAGGGTGTTCAGTGCAGCCGCATGTCCTGTGGCAAAAACTGAGGTTGCTCAAGTACGATTTAGTTAAGGTCCACAAAATAGACATGAAAGTGATGAAACCCACTGGAGTAAGGAATTTGATTGGATAAAATAAATAAATATATACACACAGCGCCTTCCACTAATATTGGCACCCTTGGTAAATATGAGCAAAGAAGGCTGTGGAAAATTGTCTTTATTGTTTAACATTTTGATCTTTTGTTAAATTTGCTCTTATGGATATCAAACAATTGCAAATACAACACAGGCTTATCAAAAAAAAAATTTATTTAATCTATATTTTGAATATATACACACATACATACACACTATCTATATATACACTAAGCGTGAAACTATGACACTGTAACAACCCTGCTTTTAAGTATTAAGAACATATTGTCCTACAAAAGGGATTCACAGTAAAGATAAGAAAGTCAACATATTAGTCCTATCCTGTCAGTGAGGAGTGTTTGCTTTGGCTTGTATAGTATATAGAGTGCCGTGCAGTTTGACTTGTTGGTTATATCAACATTTACATAGTTGATTAGCTGACAGACAGAGCTCCAATTTGGGTTTGGTATATGGGTGTTTTTTTTTCTCTCTCAAGTGCTCCAGGCTTGTTTATGTTTTACTCTGTACCAAGTGCATTGTCTTTACCTCAGTTTCTTTCGATCTCAATATGTGTGTAGTCTCACTTCCTCTTCCAAGTTCCTTTATTTAATGGGTTTTATGCCTTGATTGCACTTCAGTTGGCACCAGGGAAAGGGAAGGAAGTTTGAAACTTTTGAAACTGCAAGCGAACCAAACAGCTCAACGTCAAGGATGACACCAAAATTGCACATTTGTTCCTTCTAAGCAAGGCAATCAGAGTAAAAAAGAATTCTCACAGCGATCTGTGGGATCCAAGCACCCTTCTTAAATAGAACCCCCAGTGGCCAGGTCTTGCCAAATTTCATATATACATGTTTGTTGTTGTTGTTTTTTTTTAAATGAACATAGTCATCATTAGAAATCCACTTCCAGATTAGAACAATAATGTTAGAAGAAGGAACATAAACTGCTTCATCACTATCATGTATTAATGGGACTAATTTAGCTGAGGACTGATTTTAACTTTTATCAAAGTGGAGCTTAAGAAAGTTTCACTTTAGCCATGTTTCCTTCACTCGCATTTCTTCATTTCCTTTTTTTCTGTCCGCTCAGATGCAGTTCATGCTGCTCTTCAGCAGGCAAGGCAAGCTTCGCCTGCAGAAATGGTACGTTCCACTGTCCGACAAGGAGAAGAAGAAGATCACACGTGAGCTGGTGCAGACCGTCCTGGCACGAAAGCCCAAGATGTGTAGCTTTCTGGAGTGGAGAGACCTCAAGATTGTTTACAAAAGGTCAGTGAGCGGTCAGTGATCCTTCCAGTCGTGGCAAGCTTCAGCAGGATATCTAGAACTCATGCTGGGACAGTTCTTATGGTTTAGCATTGCTAGTACTCAGGGGTGCTAGTATTCAAGTTTAGTACCCATTCCATCCCCTCAGCTCTTCTGTTTTGAATTGTTCTTCTGACTCCACCCACTCATCTCTGTGAAGCTGCCCAATCAACTCCACCCCCTCAACTCTCTGGTACCTGTCTAGCTCACTCCACGCATTTTAGTTTTCTGGAACCACCTCTCTCTTCAATCTCTTTAGCTCTGTAGAACCATCCACCTGACTCCACCCACTCTCCTCTCTGAAACTGTCCAAATGTTCACACCCCCTTCAGCTTTCTAGAACTGTCCAACTGACCACATCCCCTCAAAACATTACAATAGTGAGATCACTATTAGTTACAAAAAAATAGCAAAAGTTTACACACCCTCACTTTGAAATTACCAAGACAGATTAATGAGTTTTACAGAAGTGCCTTAATTATCAGTTTCCCCCCCACTCTGAGCCCTTTTCTTCCATTTCTGAGTTATATGATATTCCCTTTGATATCTTTTTCCACTCTCTTTTCTGTGAAAAGTCGATATTTTTGTCTTAGGCCCCCTGACTATTAATTTTGAGCCTCTTTAAGCTTTTCATGCTTTAAAAAAGACTTAAACATGTGTTGACTGTTGTAAGTCATTAGACACTGTAATGAGGCACATTCAGATAAATTAACTAAAGCATGCCAGTGGAAATGCAAATGTTTTTACTTGCTAATAAAGATACATATCTGCACATTAGCCTAAGGTGCTCTTGCTGTAATATTTCGTTGAGCTGTCGTAACAGACACCAAATTTGTTGATAAGCTGTAAAATACACTTTTTATTTTCACCCTCAAACCATAGCGGATGCAATTTATTTTTGCACACGGCTGCATGTCTCTTCACTAATGTATCCATTTTGTATTCGTGCTAAACAGTTTGTTTGAAATGATCTGCCTTTTTGCATCTGAGTACGCCTCAGGCAAACATGCTGTCGGTTTGAGGATGACATTGCACCATGCCATCAGCTCATACTGGAAAAGGCCACGCATACCTCTCTGAGTAAATACGACCTTATCTGCTGCTCGGAGAGTTACTAAATTAACCAGCGGAGTTACTGATTGAGCTCGTTCGTGTTGTGCCGTGAGAAAGATGGCTTTCAAGTTTTCCCAGCTGTTTTATTCACATTGAACGTGCGTAAAAATCATCACACGGTCCTGCTCTCTGTAAGCCATTTGGGCCGAACCACAGCAGCCTTTGTGACGGTGAATTCCTAATCTGTCCCCTGTAGGCTGCCTCATTAACACGCAGATAGGAATCCCAGGTTGAGAAAAGGATGAAAGGAGACACTCATCTGATCGCACTGTGTCAGGAGAGCAAATTAGAATATTTAATGTAGCCCAGTTGCCATGGTAGCTGATGGGCTTGGTTGAGCGAAGAACCACAATGACCTTAGAACAAACAGACAGACAGACAGGCCTAGCAAGAGAATGACAGAAGCTTGAACACACACAAACTAACAAATGTGTGAATGTTACTTTGCCGTTACTGTACTGTAACAGACCACGCTGTGGTAGCCATTGCGAGCTAGCAAAGGTCATAGCCATGGATGTGAGTGAAGATGTGATCTGGAATTGAAATAGATTTCATTGGAATTTGATGTACACAATATGTAAATAAAAGGTTAATCAAACAAAAAACGCAGACATCTGTTGGTTCTTTCAGTATTCACTTACTGGGTCAATACTTGCTAGAACCACCTTTGGCTGCAGGAGTTCTCAGATATTCCTCTATAAGCTTTGCAACTCTGGATCCTGATATATTCGCCTGTTCTTCCTGGTGAAACTGCTCAAGCTCTCTCAGATTAGATGGAGAATGCAATTTTCAAGTCATGCCACAGATCCTCAACCAGATTGACGTCTGACCTTTGACGTTGGCCATTCTGACACGATCGGGTTCTTGGTTTTGAAACCCTCCAGTGTTACACTGGCAGTGTGCTTAGGGACATCGTCCTGTTTGAAAATGAACCTCCACCCCAGTCTCAAGTCTTTTTCAGACTGGAACAGGTTTTCTTCTAACGTCTCGCCCTCAACCCTGACCAGTTTCGTAATGTGAAAAGCATCCCCCGCAATGCGCAATGTGATGCTACCACCACCATGTTTCATTGTGCATATGGAGTTCTCGGGGTGATAAGCAGGCTCGGGTTTCCTTGATTGCTGCCACTTGGCTGTCATTGTGCTTCTGCGTCACCACATCTTAAAAATGAACACTTGTTTAATAGACACAACGTAGATATACAGATGAGACCAAAATGCCAAGGTGTGCTACATGTCTGCTGACATTAGCTTGCACATTTATTGTGTCATTTCTGTTGGATATGTTGGATTTAGCAGAAGCACTAGTACATGTCAAATTGGATGATATTTGTTAGTATCTGTAATGCTTTAATAAAGTGTTTGTAGGTCTCTACTGTGATTAAAAACCTTTTGTATCCATGCAGGCCTTCCTCACTGACTCACTGTGCTGGTGCATGAGAATGAAATTTACATCAGAATCACTTGTATTATCGCACTTAGAGTATTCTGCTGCTTATCATCATCAGATTCATATCAGTGCTTTGATGAATGGTTCCTCCGTGTATCCTGGCCCTAAGGTTGCGTGAAAGTGGAGGCCGTTCCGGACGCACGTTTAAATTCATCGATGACTGACGATGTTGTTAGTATGCAAGAACGCACTGTTGAGTAAGCTATTCAGCAGCACGTGCGATTCCCTCTTTTGTTCTTTTCTCCCGGGTGTGTGCTGTAATGCTTATCTGGACGAACAGGACAAGAAGATCAGATCAAATATTTCAAGGATTTTTCTCTTCTTTTTTTTCTTTCTTTTTTTTTTTTAAATGAGGGATTTAATCGGTATTGCAAGCATCAGAAACTCAAAGTTATTCTGAAGGTCACCTTAAAACAAGCGAGTAAAACAGAGTGTCTCTCACACACACACACAAACACACACACACACACACACACACACACGCGCGCGCACACACATCTATACTCGTATAAAGTGAATTGGTGTTCCTGATGAGTCCCAGAACTACTAGTCTGGACGTAAACAAATAGCCACACACCTAAAAGTGACAGTTTGGCCAACTGCGCACAATTCTCCACCTATACCAAATGTAATCAATCAGCCAAGACGTATTTGGTGACCAAAGACTAATACTTTTGCCCTGGAGCTAAAAAGTAAGCGGCCTGTATAGCCGCCAGATTAGCATTCTTCAAACAGCACGTTTAATTCATCATACACTGTTACAAAGTGTTCACTGTTTTCAAACAGACTTGCTTATGTGGTTTCTGTACCTCTGTTATGTTTAAAAAGGTTCAAAAGGACCATACAGAGCTCAAACCAGCTGTACGAGCCGAATAACGAGTCTTCCTCAGGGCGTAGTTTGGTGTCACTCCATGTGAACATCAGACTCAAAGGATGAAGGTGGAATCGTATGTTGGAAACGATCAGGATGCTTTTAATATAGAATTCCGTCACGTGTTACCTAACGGCTCTTTCACAACTATTAGTCTGTTTGCAGCGTCCGAATCAGAGCTAAACGGATGCTTTTGGTTTGTTCAGTTAGGTTTGATTTTGTACCGTGCATAATTAACGATCATGAGTCTTTATTGGTCACATATACGTTACAACACAGTGAAATTCTTTTACTTCGCATATCCCAGCATGTTAGGAGGTTGGTGTCAGAGCGCAGGTCAGCCATGGTACGGCGCCCCCTGGAGCAGAGAGGGTTAAGGGACCAACAGTGGCCGCTTGGCAGTGCTGGGGTCTGACCTTCCGATCAGTAACCCAGAGCCTTACCCGCCAAGCCACCACTGCACCCCATTCATAAATTAATAAATAAAAATTAATTAATTAATTAATTAATTAAACAACCCAAAAGGCAAAATAACTTTTGTTTTGAGAGTTGTGTAGGGCTGTAAATATCCTTGCAAGGGGAGAACTTGCGCTGGAGCTGTGGCACATCTCACTCTTAAGATTTTGGGAATTCATATGAACTTAACTTGGAAGACATTGGAGCTTCAGACATATGAGTTATCCTCTTGATAGTAGATTCTATATAATATTTTTTTTCTGAGAGATGATAAGAACAGAACCTCCAGGCTGAAGACTGAAGAGACTGATTTACTCACTGCATTGAGGGACTTTGAGCATGCAGTGTATCCAAGACACAATAAGGCAGACAGTGCAAGAGAGAGATGTAACTCTGCCTTTGGCAGGTACCTTGTGTGTGTGTGTGTGTGTGTGTGTGTGTGTGTGTGTGTGTGTGGAATACACAGACAATACTTTAACGGTTGCAGAAAGGTGACAAAACTGCATCGGCTCAGGAAATACACGAGTAGGATTGTGAGAGAAGCGAAGAATAGAGAATTCATGTTGTGTTAAAAAAAGCCCTGATTCTAAAATAGGAATGAAGACTGACAAGATTAAGGAGAAGGAGAGAGGAAGAAAAAATATACAGCCAGCTGGAAAGAAGAGAAAGAAGAGGGGGGTGAAAAAACAGAGAATCCCCTCCAGATCAAGCTGTGTCCTCAGAGACTGGCTGCTCATCATTGTTCTCTTGTTAAAAGAGATTTCCTGTGCTGTGAAAATCCTCCATCACACACTGTAATGAGTCTTTTTCTGCTCTCCTGCTCCTTAACCAGACTTGTTCTTCTCAGAACTGCTCGTTCCTGGCCTCCAGGAATAGGCTCTGCCGATCCCATGATCTCTGACCTGGTCTGTCCTCCATTGAGCTCATGATTGTTAAGCTGTAGTAGGTAAGTATTTAATGTTCTGCCCGGTGACCAGAAGATTAAGAGCCTCAGAACATCCACTGTTGTGCCCCTGAACAAGACCCCCTGATGTCCCAGTATTAAAATCAGAGTATTTTCTAAAGTTAATGCTTGTCTAGTACAATACCTGAATGATTGGTGGACTTCCAAAGAACATAACCAGTTTATTCCCTTTTGGATGTTGAGTACCTGAATCATGTCCTAGGGTTAATTCTTAAAGGTTGTATGGATAACCCTTAAAGGTTATATGTTTAACTCTACAACAAAAGTTTTTCCTTTCAAAAGAAGGTTTCAAGTAGAAATTCTTTAGAAAAGCTAGAACCATTAACCATCCAAAAATCATTTTTTTCCCAAAAGTGTAGCCTGCTTTGATAACACTACGGTTTAGTAGATTGGTGTCAAACAATCCGGATTCTTGCCTCTTGTATCATGTTGTTTAGTTCTGCTTAAGTAGCATAGCTGGCTGGGAATTGTAGACAGCGGGATGTCAATCAAGCGTGTGAATTAGAATATTTGGCCACACCCACCTGTTCTCAGATGGACATGATCAGTGGGTTATAGTTGGTGTTTGAGTAGTGTTTCTTGGTATGTTTGGGCTTTTTTTTCATATAGTTCCAACCTTAAATGTTCTCCCCATGGCACACAGATCCTCTGATTTTTTTTTGTACGCTTTTCTGGCCACGCACTTCAGAATCTTGATTGGCTTATTGTACTTCCACGGATACTCGTTTCTGTGCCAGTTTTCACCAGGAGCTTTTCAGAGGTCTATATAGCATCTGAATATGGCAACCTCTGGTTACATTTTTTCAAGGGTTTTGCTATAGTGGTAAGTAAATGCAGTTGGTTGTTTGAAGTTTCGGTAAAACAGCCACTTTTCTGAAGCTACCTCATCTTTTTGACGAGACTTACAAACGTTTTAGTGAAAGCTATAGGTCTGGCTAGCAAGACTTACTACTGCTCTGGATGGTCCAACATCTCTGCCCAAAATATTTCCACTTTAGAAAAACAGTTTATATCCAAATCTCGCCCTTGATTCAGTAGATAATCTTACAATTTGTACCGAAGAACTATTGTACTCTTATTCACAATCTGCTCATACTGAACATCCTTTCAACACACTTAGTACTGTTAGTCTCTTTACTTTTCTAGAACCTGTATACTGTAATGATTTATAATCCCACTATCTGGTGTCACTAAGACGAGGAGGGGTTTATTTGGTTCCTCTCAAGGTTTCTTGCACATGTCTTCTCAGGGAACTTTTCCTTGCCACTGTTGTTTCTGGCTTTCTCATTAAGGGTGTAAATCTATATCTGGATTTTTAATACAACATCCAAGTTTTGTATCATTCAAGCATTTGGAATATTTTTAACCCTCAACCGCCCGGCTCCTTGCTTGGATTGAAGTATTAAAGGGTATTGAAGTATTAAAGGGTAGCTTGATGCCCTTTCGTTATCATTATGTAGGTTAAATATGGTATGGTTGAATGACACCGTATTTACTTCTGTTAATTATACTGTTACACAATGTAGGTGTGGTACAAAACAAGTATGTAGTTAAGACACATATAGGCTGCTGTAATGCTGTCAGAAATGTTGAAAGTGGTGAGGGTGTGCGGTTCTGGTCCAGTTCCGACATGGTGAATCAGACAGCGTGGCAGCACTGTGTGTGAGATAAATGAGAAAGAGAGACCCGGGGAGATTTGGATGCAATGTCTCGCATGCTGTATCCTCTCCAGAGCCGACAATTCTATTTTAATCTGCATTTGATTAGCAAATGACAAGGCCAGCATCGTAATCAGTGCCCAGCAGATGTGCACAGAGCTGCTGCTTCACCGTCTGGCTGTGTGACCCACTACTGCGCCACCTCGCCATTACTCTCCATGGAAATAAGGGGCAGTGATGCCAAAGAATCACTTATATCCACATCAGACTCTGTCAGTGAAATCTCGCTACAGTATCTAGTGTACTTCTGTTCAGCACTGTCGGACCACTCCCTTAGATTCCCAATCCTTTAAAGCCTGACACTATCTCAGTTTCTCACCCCTCACATCTTGAGCTGATTCAATCAGTATGACCCAAAAGTCCTTCAGGGAAAAAAAACCCCCCACTTGATTTCCTTTCCAAACCGGAGTGTAGAAAGAGCTGGAAACTCTCAAATCATCGCTGCACTTATTGTAGATTCTAGAAAACAACTGATGTACATGGCAAAATGTTTTGCATATTAATCTAATAATTCTCCTTATTAGATTATAATGAAACAAATGAAACATTATTAAGCCCATTTCTAGACATTTTACTCATTTCAAGCTAGAAATTATATCGTTTCGTTTGTCTTTCTAAAAGTAAAGGCTTGAAATGATTTAATGTGTTACTGTATGACTGACGTGCTCGATGTCATTACAGACAGTACAAAGACTTTTTTTTGCCACTTAGTCATATTTGCTGGCATGCATTGCATCACACCTTGTAATCTGCATAAATGGGGTAAACTTCCTGGCTCAGGTAGTGTGTGTTATCTGCATGCTCGTTATAGATTGTGTGTTTCACAAAAAAAACTGCATTACATGATGATATGACAAATTCATCTTTGTACTAAGGATATTTAGGAGGTTTTTTTGTTGTTGTTGTTGTTGTTGGGATCAGTAGGTTTGTCTCCCAGCCTTGCCAAATTGATTGATTTGTCTCTAGAGACCAAGACCACCTGCAGTACTGCTCAGAATGTGTGTGTGTGTGTGTGTGTGTGTGTGTGTGTGTGTAGAGACACGATATCTTCCTCTTTGTCTTTGTCACTCCTCTCACACACCTCTCGCTCTTTTTACTGCATTATAATAATCAGTTAATGCACTCCGACACATTCTGGGCTTCGTACAAGACAAACCTTGGTGTTAGAACTCATTTATTTTGATATTGACTACTGGTGTCCCATTCTGAGACTGAAGGTATACTGTGCTGCTCAATTCATCACTCAGTAAACTAGCAGATCCATTTCTAGTAATTTGCTCAGGTTTAGCTCGGTGCCTGAAGTTGAACGCAGTTTCATAGCTGGATTATTTCGTAACGGCCGTGGACAGGATCTAGGAGGGAGGAGGCGGTCTCAGAGGGCAACGGCTTCCCAGAGCCAATTAAGCTTGGGTAAATATTTATAGGAAGCATTTGGAAACTAGCCAGAGGCCAATACAACTCGTTTTGCACTTCCTTTACAGACCAAGCATGGCAATGTCTCCTTTTCTTTCAGCATTTTTAAAATGACCCTAATTGACTCTAAGGCTTGCAGCAATGCAAGTGGCATTGTGCACACCTTTTGTGCATGCAGAGGACTTCTCTGTCCACCAGGTTTAAGTGTCGATCGGTAAAGTTTTTATGGGTTACTTGCCAGCTATTCTGGAACACATATCTTTGTTAGTAAGCACATGTCAAAGTCATGATGGAATCAGGTGGATCTCGAGGAACACTGGGTGCGAGGCGAGAACACACCCCGGATTGGAAGATAATCCATTGTTAGTGTTGCACCAAATGACACTGTTGGTGTTGCACTAAATAATATTGTATTGTGCCAAATGACACTGTTGGTGTTACACCAAGTGACGCTGTTCGTATTGCACCAAATGACGCTGTTCATATTGCACCAAATGACTTTGTTCATATTGCACCAAATGACTTTGTTCAGATTGCACCAAATGACACTGTTCATATTGCACCAAATGACTTTGTTCATATTGCACCAAATGACACTGTTGGTATTTCCCCAAATGACATTGTTCATATTGCACCAAATGACACTCTTCGTGTTGCACCAAACGACACTCCACATAAACACAGGATACATGCAAAAATCTATACACAAACACTACAAATATAGACTAATGGAGTAGAACGATATCGATAGATGCTTACTTTGAGACTTTCCCCTGTTCCTACAGGGCTAGTGCTCAATAATTAACTGAAAAGTTGAATCGAGCATGCCATGACAGGGAAAACATCGATGTGGTCCTCCAGGGCCAGCGTTCTGCCTTAGAAATCGTTTCTGCGCTCTTTAGTGCCTCGCAGCATGTAAACGATTAATCACCAGCTGTCGCCATTCCCCATAGCCACGTAAAACAGCAGAACAAAAAAGAAAAAAAAAAAAAGCGGCCACTGCAGTGTTGTGTTCCGAAATCCGGATTATGCCCGAGTCCTTCATTAAGGGAGTGGGAGTCTGACAAGACTGGAGCGCTGGCGTCCTTTTCCACAGAGTTAAATAATTTCAAGGAGCTTGCTCAGCAATTCTCCTGTCCTATATATTATCAGAGAAAGCGAGACTGGGGCAAATCTGTGCATGTGCTTTACCTGGAACAAAGAAATTTGAGTGAGCGACAAAGTACATTTTTCTTTTTATCAGCCAAAAGCACAGAGAATTTGTGGCAGTTGCTAAGCGCCAGTTGAGTACGGACATTTTCATGGAGAACTAGGCGAAAGTGGTGGCCTGGTTTCCTGAAACCATAACAATCACTGTTCATGTGGAAGAGCAAGAGTGTCTCTGAGAACCATGCAAAATTAATTATGCTGCAATGCTTTTTGGGGGGAAAAAACCATCCTACACAACCTTCCTATACCCGTTGTTCAGCTTTAAATAAGCTGTCATACACTAAAGAATGAAGCATGAATTTGTTATAAGACTCATGCCTTCAACATTAAATGTAACCATAAATAGATCAAAAATATGGTGTCATTCATTAATGAATAAAAAAAATCATAATTATTGGTACTGTGGTATAAGGAGAGCAAAACCCTTTGTGGAAATAATCAGCTTTGGGCTGGTAACTGTAATTGGTAATCAGGCACATCACATGTGATGATAATGGTGTTACACTGAAAGCGTTTCTATTCTGAGAGCCTGCTTGATGAAGTTGGCTTCATAAATCTGATTTTGTACGTGTTTTGCTTTTCACAGATACGCCAGTTTGTATTTCTGCTGTGCCATCGAGGACCAGGACAACGAGCTGATCACCCTGGAGATCATTCATCGCTACGTGGAGCTGCTGGATAAGTACTTTGGCAGTGTAGGTGTCGTTCCTGTCCTTCATATTCGATGCTCTGTTGGAATTGTGGGAAAATGTAAAGCAAAGCTAAGCTAAACTAGTAATCCGGTGTTTCTCCGTTGGTGCAGGTGTGCGAGCTGGACATTATCTTCAACTTTGAGAAGGCCTACTTCATCCTCGACGAGTTTCTTTTGGGTGGAGAAGCTCAAGAGACGTCCAAGAAGAACGTCTTGAAGGCGATCGAACAGGCTGACCTGCTGCAGGAGGTAATTTAGTGAGCATCAAACCACAGAACCACTGCTGACCAGGTATTATTTTGGTACGAGTAGATCAGGTTCACCAGCCTCGTTGGGGTTTTTGAGAAGCGAAGAAGCGAGAGACTTCAGAGAAAAAAGATGAACCTTACAGCTAAGGGTGCTATATACATGACTGTCATTATAATAAGACATGACGAGTGCAGGGAGATATGAAGATTAGTGTAGAAAAAATAGAAATCCCACTTATATTGTGCGTATTCTAAGACGAATGAATGAAACCACGAATGAAACCATGAATAAAAAGGAAGCCAAGACAGTAAACCAAACTAAAGGTTAAATTACTAGACCGATAACACTAACATTGCATAAACGCATCACAAACCTCGATTCCGATTCATATAGACTCCTGAATCGATTCAGTGGATTCAGTTAAAAAAAAAAAGAATCAATTCAAAAGAACGATTCATTCATGAGTCATGAGTATTAAAAAACCCCAACAACACTGCTGCACCTGATACACTCATACCACCTAGACCACCTAGCACTACACACAGTGGAAGGTAAAATAAGCATATGTGTATAAGTACAAAAATAATGGCACCTAGATATCCTATAATATCGCAGCACAGTGTATAAAGTGGTTTGTTTTAGATTCCTGTCATAGTGGCTGCTGTAAATACAGCCAAATAATTATGTATTAGTGTTATTAGCGTTACTTTTTTTTAATGTTTTCCCCAACAGCCTCTCCTTTCAGTCAGAGCTCCGAAACACACCGTTTGTGATTTCACGTTCAGAAGTTTACATCACCCTCCTTTTTTTTTTTTTTTTTTTTTTAACTCCCTCCCTCTCTTGTGCTCTTTCTGGTGTTATTTCGTAGCTCTCTTGTTAGCTGTCAATGCTGTTATGCCTGGTGTGACGGTGATTCCTCAGTTGGGAGGAACTGAACAGCCTGGAGGAGCTTTAATAACTCCACACACACATAAAAACACACACACACACACACTCTCTCTCTCTATTTGAATGTAGAACTATGGCGCTCACACCAGCAGGTTTTGGAGCTGTTGGAGATTTACGAGCTTTGTCACTGTGTACTCTTCCTCGTTTTGGATACACAAACACACACTAACACGCACATATGTACACACATTTCTAGCTGTGTCTCAAACTGCATACTTATATACTTAACTGTGTGAAAGATGTAAGCAAATACATTACTGGATAAAGGACGGACTGCATTTGCCAAACAAACGTGGAAAAACGGACATTTATTTGCGCTAACCTGTCCCATTATGCACCATTGAACAAAAGAGGAGGGGCTTAGTCACAAAACTGACATGACTACCAGTTTATATAGAGGTTTTTATTGTCTTGCTGTTTCTGTCTCCATCTCAGAACTGTAACTGATATTGAATTGTACATTCAAAGGAAAAATGCACTTATTACAGAAAAAAAATTGTTGGTTATTTTTCATACAATATGGTTTCATAAAAGAAATGCCAGAAATATACCAGGAAATGTAGCAAAAAAAAGTACAAAATATAACAACAACCCCTTTCCCCTGGGAAACCTGTGGTGCATAAACAGCATTTGCATATTAAACATGATCAGCTCTTACATTTTATGACGCAGTGACAACAATCGCCTGTCTCATGTTTACTCAGATTTAACCATTTTCATCTTCCCTTTCTTCTTCAAATAACACAGCAGTGGCATTTCTTTTCCAGCACACAGTTCCCCTAAAAACAAGTTAATTATCAAAAACATTTAATAAAGTGTAAGGAATAAAGCTTTATATGATTTTTTAGTGAATATTATTTACTGTAAATTATAAACTGCAATATTAAAGTAACACCTTTTTTTATTAAGCTTTTATTTATGTTCATTTACACCTGATTAGTCCATGTCCCAGTTCCTGTAAATCAGTATAAATTAAATTACAACATAATATTAATTGTTGATAATAAAATTTTGCGAGTGAACCATCATGAACATATTAAAGCACAAGTTCATGGTGGTGGTTGGATGAAATAAATATGGCTTAATGCATGTGTTTATTATTTGAATGATGTGGTTTTATTACAGAAATGCATTCGTTATTTTGTTAACACTCCTAATGGTCTATCAGTCCTTCCAGGACTATGAAGCGAACGCAAAATCATGCAAACTCCGCAATATCCGGAGGAGCTTGCTGTTTTTCAATCTGCGGTCATTTTGAAAAATTGCAATTGAAAAATTGTGTTCAGCCGAAGTGCTCTTCGATTCACGTGCGTCGAACATGAGTACAGCTAAAAGGTCTCGTTTACCAACAAACATCACTGCGAAAAAGCGTGCGAAACGATTTTGTTCGATTGTAAATTCAAGTTTCCAAAAAATAAAAGCACAAAATTGCATCGCAAATTTAGAAAAAAAGAAACAAGAAAAAAAAAAACGTCTGTACGAACTGAAATATTAACTCTGAAGTTCGTTGTTTAATTTCTAATGTCTGAACTAATTCATTAATTAAAAAGCATTACCTTTAGCTTTAGGTTATCTTAAAATTAATGAACAATCACATACAACTGAACAGCACAGTTGTTTGTTTACAAAAATGTTAGCGTTTGAATTGTACTAATGTCTCAGGTACTAATCTTCTAATCTCTTGTTATTATTGAATTATCTTCAATACTTTCAAGTGTCGGGCCGGTATGCGATTTGAGACACGTCTGTTTCCTTCCTCTCTTAAAACACCATCGGGTATCCTCTCCTTAAATTCGTCTTTTCAAAGCACTGCATTAAACAAAGCAAAACAAAGCCACTCCTTCAGGTTCAAAGCCCTGCCACGGCCACCGGGTCTTCACCAAGCAGCTCATGAAAACTGTTCTGTGCTGGAATAAATCACAGCGTGGAGTAAATGGCACTTATTACTGCACAAGCTGCCTGCTGTGATGGCCTTTGATTAAGCGTGCACACCGATGACAGAAATAGATATTGTTGAGGCAGAGTCGGTTCTGCAGGAGAAGCCCGGCACGCCGCAGCTGCTCTTTATCTCGGCACAGTAATTACTGCTGACATTTCAGAAGCTGTTGCCAGCTATCTTTTCTTTCTCTTTTCATTTTTTTTTCCTTTTCTTCTCTGTTTCTTGTCTATTGTCAATGGGCTTTGTTCAGCACAGAATCACTTGGTACTTTTTATGATTCCACTTGACATGATTTCTTTCTTTCTTTCTTTCTGTCTGTTCTCTTTCACACCTCTCTATCTGTCGTCCGTTTCTCTTGTGTGATTTTTTTGCAGAATCTTGATTTTCAGATCCGCTTCTTACCAGGTACAGTGGAATTGATATTGATTATTGATTAGGATAACCCAATCAGATTTTAGTTCCCTCTTCTGTAGACCAGAGCTTCCTGCGTGTAGATCAGTTACCATCTAATATGAAGAAGGAAGAGGTGGCCACATGCCAGGGGGGGGCAACACTGTACTTTAGGGATGATTAGTAAGGAATCAAACACATGACGGTGTGCCGTTCTAGGAAAATAATCAACAGAGTGGCGTGCTGCAGTTGGATGTAAAGTGGATATACTGTTACCACCCTGAAGTCGATTATTTTCCAATATCAGCATGTCCAGAAGTGTTTTATTCCTCTTATACCACAGCAAGTTGCCAAGAATAATTTTTCTTTTTTTATTATTAATTAAAGAACGACGGCTCATACTTTTTTTTTCATCCGCTCAACATAACCGTGTCTGTCTGAATACCTAACACTGAATGTTAAACAGCCCTGACATTGGAGACTCCATCCAAAAATATAATTATCGAGGATTACCTGAGTTTTTTGGGGTTTTTCTGCGTAAGCGGTTACTATAGAAATGATAACATATTAGATACGAGCGTATTAATATAAACCTTGTGATTTGAATTACAGTAGAAGAACTGTCAGAGCTTGTGTTAAAGAAAACTACAGTAATCAACACCAATCAGAATTGAGAATTCAACAGTGCTGTGGTCTAAAGCATGAAACATGAGCTGGTTTGAATTCTGCTGACTTACCGGGTGGGGATTTTTTAAATGATTTTTTTAAATGTACAATGAAATCACAAAATGACCTGATTAGTAGCACGACTTTGGCATAAATGGGCTAAGTCAGAATGGGTCGAGTTTTGTTCGGGAAGGTTATTGAGTGTTGCTGGCATGTGGCATCTCTTCTGAATCTAAACGGAAGGGCTAATACAGATCAGGGTGTGTGCCTTGTTCCTGGAGATCTGCCCTCTATCAGAGCTTAGTACCAGGCTGATGTAACGCGCTTATTCCATCTAATTAAGGTCTTGAGAATGAACAGCTGTGGTCCATGCTGAAGTGATCATGTCTGCACCATACTCCCTTCGAAGGCTCTACCCTTAGCAGTAAGAAAGTAACGAAAGTAACAGTCATTCAGAGCAAACACGAGTGTCATTAAAATGTCAAAGCTGGCATTTTAATTGGCAGACAGTCGCTTACATGTACAGTGAGGTCCAAAAGTCTGAGACCACACTGAAATAAGCAGAAGGATTTTAGAATTTTGAAACGGTTAAAACAAAGAACGTAAATGTTCGATATCTTGATCTATTGAGACATGAAGAAATTCATATCGATATTTTCAAAAGGTTCTACTTTTCACTCAAGTTGTTGTCAATAATATAATTTGCAATGAAAATTGTTGCATTAAATTAGAAAGAATGCAAAATAGAAGCATTTTCATTAGTGCTCTCAGACATTTGGACCCCCACAGAACAGATACTAAAGATTAAGCAATAAAGCATTACCAAACCTTCACCAATTTCATTTAGGGGTTACTGTTCACGAGGTCAAATACTAATTCCCAAACTTTAAGTTGTTACCTACATCAAATAGCTTATTTGGCGCAACGTTACTTTCAGCTGTTTTATTGATTTTAGTCGCAGTTACTAATTATACCAGAGCAAAACTGAATTCTTGGATCTGATTGGTCAGAAGTTGTTGAGTAATTTTCTGTAACAGCAAATCACAGGTTTATATTAACGCACACGTTACTGCAAATGCACAGGGATTTGTATGGTGGACGCACCACACTAAGCAAAAGCTAATAATAAACAAATGAACCAAAAACATGTGCTTGTTAATATGGTGAAGTTTTATGTAAGGAAATGTAAGGAGACTCCAGTGTCAGTGTTTTAGAAATCAGTAGGATTTCCACCACAGGAAAGTCTTCAGGATGGAGTAGTTTTCCAGTTTTTCCAGTTTCAGTGTCAGTAACATGCCCAGCATCAAGAGAGCAAAAATAATCAAGGCTGTTGAGGGAACGATTGTGTAATGCTACGTCCACGTTAATCCGGATAAGTTTGAAAACGTCGCTTTTTATTAAGACTGCGTTTTTGACTGGCGAAAATAGAGCTTTTCGAAAACACTCTCCCAAGTGGATAAATTCGAAAACGCCGTTTTCGCGTTGTAGTGTGGACTGAGAAAAACAGGGATACTCAAAAACGACGACGTATTTTTAGTCATGTTGCGCAGTCATGTGACCCGTTCAACTCGACAAAAAACAAGATGGTGGACGATGTTTTACTGCAGTCGTTGTGCCTGTTATCCAGTTTGATAGCGTTGTTAAAGATTAATGGCACTTTGTACAACCTTCAGATTGCGTTTTCAAATGACGGAAATGACGCAGGCCAGAGCTTCTTACGTATTTACGTACACGTGAGCATTTTCAGACGTTCCTGTGTGGACGAGCATTTTCTGGAAAAAATGGTTGAAAACGCCAGTGTAGACAGAGAGTGTTTTAAAAACAAAAATGCAGTTTACAGATCTATCCGGATTAATGTGGACGTAGCCTAAAGTGATAACAGGACTGAACTTGTTTCACTGATGTTTCCACAACATTAAATATAAGTATAAACTGACCAGAAGTAGAACGCACTAACTTCGAGGTTGAAATAGTAACTGTGCTTGACGTCAGTCTGCTGTGAGAATCTTTATTTCTAAATCCCATGCTAGACTTCATCACTTCAGAATGGACGTGTTAGGTGTGTTAAATCACTTTAACTACAGTGGGCTGGATGGCTGACCTCCAGGAAGAGCTGCTCAGAGTTAGATACTTTAGGTACTAGTGGTGTAACAATACAATGAATATGTGCCTTCGTCTTGCTCTACCAAAAGGGTGATGTACGTGAGGTACGCAGATGAAGCTTTCTTTGGCGCACTGTAATGTAATCTCAATATGATACGCTATACTCCAAATGATATGTTACACCCCTATTAGTTCCATACTAGCTATTAACTTAACTTTACGTAATATTTATACTTGAATTTTTTTTTTAATTGTGTCAAGTAATATTATTATGTAAATAATATTAATCCTGATTCCGTATAGTAGTAGTATATACGAAAGCCCTGTTTCACTGAAGAATTATTTTCCCAAAACCATAATCATGTTTGATGCCTAATTCCTGATCTGGACTGCGGTCGACTCCGGCCATGCCGAGGCCCAGCCACAGTACGGTGCAGCAGGTCACATGATGCTGATTTCAGGAATGCATTGTGACAGGAACTCAAGGGAAAGGCGCGACGGGAAACAAAGCCGTGTTGTGTGCAGCAGCCACACACTGAGCCATGACCCAAATGTGAGAGAAAGAGAATGCTTAAAAAGCTTCCAGCCATTTACAACGCTCATGCTAGCATGCAGCTCGATGGGACACTGGGGGGTTTCTGTCAGACCTATTAGTAAACGTTGCCCTTGTCTGCTCACCTGAGACCAGTTCCGTGTTGTTCTAATGACTAGGGTTGTGTTTTAATCGAAGAGGCAGGTTGTAGATGAGCATGGCTGGACATGTTTCGCCCGAGGCCCGTCAGAGCTCTGAAGCAGAGAGTTGCACACATGTAATACTGCTCTAAACATTAGCGTACACTGCCGGGCAAAGGTTTACGAGCACCTGGATGTTAAACACAAGTAGTGTCTCAGACAAAATACCAAAGGTCAAATACCAATTATAAAAATATTAGTCACAGTGCTTGTTCATACAAATTATAAATATCAAGACTGGTAGGTAAACAAATATTCAATGCAAGTGAAACGATTTTTGAATTTCAGGAGTTTATGCTTCATTACAGTACTGTTAGTAAGCACTGTTAGAGCCACAGACAAAACAAAAAGACACAGAGTTACTGAATTGTTGTGTTTTGGGACAAAACAACTAATATGGCTCCAAGTGAGTGATTTAAACTGCAGCACTAGTTAGGCTGCTGAGTAATATAATAGAACTCTACTAATATAGTAGTATAGTATAGTAGTGTAGGATAAGCAGAGTGATAAAATAGAACATTTGGGTGTAGTAGTGCAGTGTAACAGAGGAATTTCATTGAACATTAGAGTATAGTAGTGCAATATATTGGAATAATATAGTAAAATAGTAGAGCAGTATAAGTAGAGCAGTATATTAGTGTAGTATAGCAGAGCAATATAGAACACAGCCAGCATTCTTTTAACAAACAGGTTTCTGGTTAGGAACATGCTGCTGGTTGAGCGTTTTATTTCTGCTCAAACACATAGAATTTGCCCCAACCCATTATTCCTCATACTGAGTGAGATCAGCCCTGTGATTGGCTGCATTTAGTGAGATCAGCCCTTTGATTCGGTGGACTTGGTCAGATCAGCCCTCTGATTGGGTGGACCTAGTGAGATCAGCCCTTTGATTCGGTGGACTTGGTGAGATCAGCTCTCTGATTGGGTGGACCTAGTGAGATCAGTCCTCTGATTGGGTGGAGCTAGTGAGATTAGGCCTCTGATTGGGTGGACCTAGTGAGATTAGTCCTCTGATTGGGTGGACCTAGTAAGATTAGGCCTCTGAATGGGTGGATTTAGTGAGATCAGCCCTCTGATTGGGTGGATTTAGTGAGATTAGCCCTCTGATTGGGTGGACCTAGTGAGATTAGTCCTCTGATTGGGTGGACCTAGTGAGATTAGGCCTCTGATTGGGTGGACCTAGTGAGATTAGTCCTCTGATTGGGTGGACCTAGTGAGATTAGTCCTCTGATTGGGTGGACCTAGTGAGATTAGGCCTCTGATTGGGTGGACCTAGTGAGATTAGTCCTCTGATTGGGTGGACCTAGTGAGATTAGTCCTCTGATTGGGTGGACCTAGTAAGATTAGTCCTCTGATTGGGTGGACCTAGTGAGATTAGTCCTCTGATTAGGTGGACCTAGTAAGATTAGACCTCTGAATGGGTGGATTTAGTGAGATCAGCCCTCTGATTGGGTGGATTTAGTGAGATTAGCCCTCTGATTTGGTGGATTTTGTGTTTATAGAGCCAGACTGACGACTGGGGTGGTTTGGCCAATGATGAGATCTTATAAAGGGGAGAAGTCCCAGCCGCTTCCTGCTTACTGGTAATAACTCGAGTTGCTTGATCTGATTGGTCCATTGGCATGAGAAATTCAGAGAGTGAACGCATGAAGAGCGTTCGGACTGCAGACGCTACATCGCTGTTATGGGAAGAGAGTGTAGCCCTGATAATTTAAAGAGTATATACAGTAAAACACTCGTGTCTACATCCTTGACAAGTAACGTATTAATAAACTGTGTGTGTAGGCAACTGTAGGTGAAATTAACCCTCTCTGAAGTTTTCTAGATGATTTTATCTTCTATACAACTTCATCACCTCCCCTTCCTAATGGTCTCCTCTCACAGCGGCTCGTGGCTCTGCAGTCAGACGCTGTGAGTTTGGGTTTGCCGTGATGTTCTCTGATACCAAATGCTTGATGACTGAACTAACATGGCTGAAAGATTACAGCATCTCTAACACAGCGGAAAAATAAAAAATAAAAATAATAATATCATGCCTTTTTGAAAACAAGTGTGTTGAAAGTCTAGGAGACGTTTTCTTCTCCTCTCTTCAGCAGAATGATGGTCTATTGTTTTTTGTTTTCACGCACCAAAGATCTGGAACACGTTCCCATTAAACGCTCGTCAGGCTCTGATGAAAACACTGGATTACAAATAAAACGAATAAACAGATTTTTCACATTAACATATAACTTAGCTTTATTTTTATGCCATCTTGCTTTTATATTATTTTATTGATTGTCCTTTTATTCTTTCTTACACCTTTTATTATATAATTTTTTTGGCACTGCTATTATTTGTTGCGTTTTTTGTTATTTGCCTATGTTATCTTTGACTGCTGTCTTTCTCTCTGTTTTTCTCTCATTTGCTTTCTTTCTTTCTTGTTCTCTTTCACTCTCTCACTCTCTCTCTCTCTCTCTCTCTCATACTCTTTCCCTATTTTATTTTCTCTCTTTCATTCTCAGTATCTCCATCTGTCTTTGCCTTCTATCTCTCTCTTTCATTTTCTCTCTTTCCTTCTTTTTCTCTCTCGCTCTCTCTATCTGTCTTTCATCTTTTCGCTTTCTTTCTCATCCTCTATCTCTATTTCTTTCTCACTCACTCTCTCTTTCCCTTTCATTTTCTCTCCATCTCCTTCTTTCTCTCTATATCCCTCTTTGTCTCTTTTTCTCGATCTCTATTTCTATCTCAAATCTCACCCTCTTCTCTTTTTCTCATTCTCTCTCTCCATTTCTATCTGTTTGTCTCTCTCTCTCTCTGTCTCTCTCTTTCGTTTTTTCTCTTTCCCGTTCTCTCTATATCTATATCTCTCTTTGTCTCCGTCTCGCTTTATTTCTTGTTTTCTCTCTTTATCTCAGTGTCTCTCTCCGTCTCTCTCTTTCACTATGTTTGTCCCATTTTTTTTCCCGTCTGTTGTTATTTGTTGTGTTTTTATTATTTGCCTATTTTTCCTGTTTTATTTAGTTTTGGTTCTTTGTTTCAGTTTTTTAACTTCACACATTAAAGCACATCGAGCCGCAAAATAAATGTGAAATTTGCGATATAACTGAAGATTATTTTTATTTTTCTCTTCTTCTTCTTCTTATTACTACATTACTATTTTAGAGATGTTTCCTGGTGTTTTCCTCCTCCTCTGTTACACGTGTAAGGGATGAGCTCAGAAACTGTCTTCTGTCTTTGCTGGTGTTATTTGAGCCTAATGAGGCTTCAGATGGCCTTCAGCAAGCGCCATCAAATCAGTCATTAGCTCATTATCATGTTTACAGTCGGGACAGCCTGTCTCTCTCTCTTTTTCTTTCCCTCTCTCTGTCGCTCTCATTCTCTCTGTCTCTCTGTCTCTTTCTGTCATTCTCGCTGTCTCTCTCTCTCTCTCGCTCTCAATCTTTCTGTCTCTTTCTCTCTCTGGCTCTCCCTCAGTCTGTCTGTCTCTCTCTCTCTCTTCTCTCCCTCACTTTATTTTTCGCTGTTTCTCTCGCTCTCTTTCTCTCTCTTTCATTCTCTCTGTCTCTCTCTCTAATTCTCTCTCTGTTTCTCTCTCCCTTGCTCTCTTTATCTCTGTCCCTCTCATTCTCTCTGTCTTTCCCTCACCCTCACTCTTTTCCTCTCACTCCCTCTCTCTGTCTTTCCTTCGCTTTCCTTCCTCATCACTTTATTTCTCTCTCTTTCTCTCTGTCTCTCTCATTCTTTCCATCACTTTCTTTCTCTATCTCGATGTATGTCTCTCTCTCTATCTCCCCCCCCCCCCGTATTGTGCATTGTGTTGCTAAATACTGTGTGGACCCACTAACCAGATGGTACAACGGTTCAGCTCAGTGAGACGTTCCCACACAATTTAGCTCACATTATCAGCACCTGCGATTAAACCCTGGTATTAAACTTGCATTTGAGTGCAAAGTTTGCATCCCCCATGGGTAGTTTTGCCCTCGTCCTCTCAGTATCTAGACCTGATTTAAAGAATGCACTAACAACACACACTATTGTCCCAAGTTCCTCTTGACCGTGTAGGAACATCTCTGAAACCCAATGTCTTGATATAAATTTGACATTTGAGTTGATTATATCATTTCATTTTGTCCTAAGTCTACGTAATCTTTTGTGTTTGACTCTCTGTCTGGTGTCATTTTAATTTAGCGGGACTTTATCTTTACTTTGTTCTGGCTATGAGTCATAGCAGTGTTATTCTTCTCACCCACATGATCTGGTCTGAGTTTACAGACAGACTGATTGCTGTCTCTGAATGCTACGCTTCTCCGGTGTAGGGTTTGATGTAGTTTAAATGAGAAATACAACAGAAGCTCGTTTGAAAGGCATATTATGTACATACAGTGATGAACTCTTATAAGGGAATTTGAATAGAAAATCTATTTAAATGGTTGGATTGGAATTGGATTAAAACGGAGGCATGTCTCAGTTAAGACCCTGAACTTAAATCGATTTGTCTGACAGTTTGATGTAACCACCGCATGTCATGCTGAACTTTGTGTTTTGGGTTGTAAATACACTCAAAACAACTATGCCATTTGAGTACATATGTAAATATGTATTTACAATTTATCATAAAAGTAACCTTTTTTTTGGCATGGATGACATCGGCTGAGACAGCATCTTATTTTGCAGAGGTTTTTTCTGATCGTTACGACTAGGCAACACTAGATTGCCTATATTTATTTCAGTGCTTGTAATTGTACTAATCTTAGTTTTTATTGTTTATTAGGGGAAGAAAAAACATTTTTGCTATCTCATTTTCGATCTCTTATTTCTATTTTGTCCACTCCTAAATGCTTAAATTCAAGTGCTTGTGTTTTAAAGGTGGTGGTATAGAATCTTTTTGGGAAAAAACCCTGTCTTCTAGTCAAGAAAAATCTGGCAACCTTGAAGGAGGTTGAACCACAGACAGGTAATAATCTGAAAGTAGAGCAGGTGCGTGACACGACTCTGAATACGAGGAACTTTCCCCATGTAAATATTGACTTAACTTTTGAACATTTAATTCAGCTCTCTCTCTAGGACTTTTTCTCATAGACTAGAGATTGTGAATCGTGGGTTATGTGGGCTTGATGGCGTATGAACACAACAACAACAACAAAAAAACCTGTGTTGTTAACTTTTTTGTTATGGAGTTTCATCCTCGCACATTTCTTGTTTAGTCACCATGTAATAGTTCTAGTCGGTCTAGTTAGAGTTTAAGTCGAAAAACACTTGAGTATTCCTTTAATATTTTACATTCGAGTCAACAAGTCACTCTCAAGTTCGTAATTAGCTCGTTTCAGTTAGCTCATGTGTTTCAAGGTCTAGGCACTTAGTTGTTGTTTTTTTCTCCAAACAATCTTCAAACGAAACGAAACTTCTCCCCCTACTCCTTCATCCAAAAAAAACCAAAACGCTTTCTTTTTTCCATCCCTTTGATATTGTATCACCTCAGCCCGTAGCACTAAATCCATCAGCAACCTGAATGCACTGAAAAAAGATTCCAGAGAAACAGCTCACATACACACTCAGGCCTCAGCGGGGAAAGCTTCAGTGTATATAGCTGTGCTTGCGGCTTAATTAAAATCGGACTCCCGAGACATTCCTTTGGGAATTAATCTGAAATCTGTTTGGATGAGTATATTTACACACGTAAAAACTTTTTAGTCAACGTTCCTTCGTTCTTCAGGCTGGATCGAAGCAAAGGTTTGGCGAAAACATGTTAATCGTACGATGGGGCTTTGACTCTAATAACGAAGTTATAAAAGTCTTTCTCACGTAAAATCTTCCTCCAACCAGATCCAGTGAGAAGGTTATCCGTGCGTTATCACGTCGCGGTTAGATCTTTGTAATTCATTGTACTTGGAGTCTTCATCGGTCAAAATGGTTCAAAATGCAGCTGCAAGGCTGTTGACCAAGGCAAAGAAATATGATCGTGTCACCCCAATTTTAGCCTCGCTCCATTGGCTCCCGGTCTGGTTTAGGATCCAGTTTAAGATTCTGTTGTTTGTCTTTAAAACACTTAATGATCAAGCTCCTTCTTTTCCTTCTCAAAGATCTTCTTACACCACATTCATCTAGCAGGTTTTTAAGATCTTCTGATAGGTTTCTTTTTTATGTCACTCGATCCCGTTTAAAAACTAAGCGGGATAGAAGCGTTTTCATTTCAGTTGTCGGCCCTCGTTTATGGACATCCGCCTTGCACCTTCTTTTAGCATTTTTAAAAAGAGGCTGAAAGCGTATCTCTTCCCCCAGGTGCTTTAATCTCATTTTTACTATTGTCTGTCTCTATTTGGTTTTATTCTGTTTTCTATCGAACTAGTTCTTACTCTGTTCAGCACGTTGGTCAGCTTTGCTGTGTTTAAATGTGCTATATAAATAAAATTTACTTACTTACTTACTTTCAGTGTTTCAGTGATGTCACGCAGATGCGATTTGTGGTTTAGTGAATTAATGTAATCTCTACACACTATAAACAAAACTCAAACATGTATGTGAGCTTTATTTTTGCGTTGTTTTTGCGGTCTTTTAAGATTAGTACTTGTCGCACTGTACAACACGATTGTGGCCGAATTCCATAACAGACTGTACGATGAGGTGTACGATAAACAAATTTTTTTAATAGGTGAAATTTCGTAAAACACCAAACATGTCCAAGTCATGCTTTGCTCAACTATGTGTGGGGTGAGAGGGAATTTTCCACCTGGAGCTGAAGAACTCTTGCAGAATCCTGCATTATAGTCTTAAGATGCTGATTTGATGTTTTGTCTGTTGTAAAATGTCCACCCTGTAGGAGTTAAGGGTCCGAACACTTCGGCCGAGGCTTCCGGTCTGTTCCAGAGTTAAGGAGCTCAGGTGAATACGGTGTACGCTTCATGTTTAGCTGCAGATTCGTCCTCTAGAGTCCTTCTTTCACTCCGTACACAGTGTGTGTCCTTGAGAAGCTTAGATCACCCCCTGTCTTATACAACCGTCACCAAGTAGCAGTCACACTCCTAAAGTGCTTATACAGAATCCCCTTAAATAGCAAAATCTCTGTTTGTTTTTTTTTCTTTTTTTTTCTTCTGTTGGCAGGTTTTCCCTCTAGAGGCTCTTTAGCACAAGTAGTAGAGGTTTGAATTGTTGTTAAATCCTCTTCAGCTCACTCCAGATCCTTGATCTGTCTTTTTCACTGTCTAAACATTTTAAGAGTTTCCCCTCAAACACTATAAATCGGTTCAGTTCGGAAGGCACAGCAGGGTTTCAGCCGCTGTCAGGTAACACGCACACTCCGAATAAGGAAAAGAAAGCGTAAATGGTAGAGAACTGGAGCGTGAATTCAACATTAGTCCAGTGTTCATCTAATCTAAAAATCAGCGTTAATGACATTGCTAAAATAAATAAACCTTGCCAAGTCTCATTGAAACCGCAGCTAAAGTTCAACTCTCCTTTTTTCTTCTTCTGGGTACGATCAGCCAGTCAGAGTGAGAATAAGGGTTGGGATTTAGGAGGAACAAGAGACATAAATTTAGGAGCTGTACTGTTCAGCTTCCATCCATCCATCCATCCATCCATCCATCCATCCATCCGTTTTCCGTACTGCTTATCCTACACAGGGTCACAGGGAGCCTGGAGCTTATCCCAGGGAACTCGGGCACAAGGCGGGGGACACTCTGGGCGGGGTACCAACCCATCGCAGGGCACAATCACACACACACTCACACACTGTGGACAATTTTGAAATGGCAGTCAGTCTACAACGCATGTCTTTGGAGTTGGGGAGGAGACCGGCGTATATTGCATGTATTGCCGTGTCAGTGTGGGTTTCCTCTGGGTTCTCTGGTTTCCTCCCAAAATCATGAAGGTAGGTGGATTGGTTACACTAATTTACCCCTAGGTGTGAGTGTGTGTATGCCCCATCCAGAGTGTATTCCCACCTCGCACCCAGCATTCCCGGGATAGACTCTGGATAGAAATATATAACGCACACACTGGAAAAGTGTGTTTCTGTGTTGCATGAACAAAGGGGGCTGTGTGCAACAGTGTAATTGACATGCAGAACATGATGAGACGGGGGGTGGGTGTGGGTGTATGAGTATGTAAAACTCTTCTGTACATGGAGGTGTGGAATTTATGTGATAGGATTTCAATTAAATTTTTTCCTGACGGGTTTGATCATAATTCATGATCTGAACGATAAGGAGGTTTGTTAGAGCATGCTATTTATCTCTTGTTGTGGAGTTTTTTTTTTTACAATGTGTGTGTGTTTGTGTGTGTGTGTGTGTGTGTGTGTGTGTGTGTGTGTGTGCGCGCATATTTTCGTTCTGCTTGCATGTTGTCTTCTCTTCTTTCAGGTATGAAGTGTTTATCTGTGGGCTTGCTCTGTTTTGAGTTGTGTGTGTCTGTCTGTGTGTGTGTGTGTGTGTGTGTGTCTGTGTGTGTGTTTTTTGCATCTCTCCTCCCCAGCCCAGACATGAATACTTTAACGTGCCTGTGTACTGATTGGCTGTTGGTGGCTGCCCGTCATGCATGCTGAGCCCCTCCCCCTTGCATGGTGTGCCTGCTGGTCTTCCTCTTCCACCACCGTCCTATCAGAATGCAGCATCTCTGGGTCTCCAGTCTCATCGTCATCCAGTGTGTGTGTGTGTGTGTGTGTGTGTGTGTGTGTGTTGTTCATGCCACATTCACCATACACCCATTGCCACATTCCTTTTCTCTGCTCTCTTTCTCGCACACACACACACACACACACACACACACACACACACACTCACACACACTCCTGTGTACCTTCATCCCTCGTCTACCTGTACCTGTGTGGAATCAGTGAGAGCTCCCCCTGGTGGTCATTTTTTCCACATTATCCAGCCTGCATCGTTCAAATCTATTACTGTATGATTGGAATATAAATCATATGATTGGTGTTTTTGTTTGTTTTTTTTGTTTTCATTCTAAACAATTTTCCACCAACCCTTTCTGTAACGTTGAATGTTTGATGCACTGTGTAGAGGTTTTAAATTCTGAAGATCAGGCTTCTGAAAGAAACTCAATGCACCCGTATACTTTTATACGTTAAAAGTAGAAATCCACCCTGAACCATGCGCCTATCAGTATATCTAATTCACATGTGATCTTTACTGGTGTCAGCTCTACCTAAAGAGACCGATGGAGCAGCGCTTTAGTCCTTTAATCCGTCCTGCTCTCTCATTTATATTCTCTGCTCAAACAGATCAGCTTCCAAAGTTTTCATGCCAATACCACTGTAAACTCCATCGCGCTCGTAGATCTCTAACTAGCCAAGTCGAGTGTACCGTAACTCGTATCGCTGCGTTGCATTCTGGACCTTTGAGTCCAATGTTTGCGTCAGCGTCTCCACTGTTTATACGTCGGATTTCTCGTTAACATGACGTTGAAGTCTTAAAAACGGCGAGCGAGAATAGAAACTCTCACTCTTTTCGTTTTCAGGACCGAAACCTGAACGTTATCACTTAGGTTTGAGATCCATAACTGAGCTAGCAATAACAGTGTCTTCGGGTGACATCGGAGCGGCTGCCAACTTCTCACAGGAACAACAAAAATACCGCACCAACCAAGAAATTCACACCAGAGTCTAAACATATTCAACATGATTCAGGGTGAAGTGTTTTTGTTGTTGTTGTTGTTTTTTTCCTTTACTATGCTGGAAGGTTTGTTTGTACGTTATGGACGAGACATTGTCGAGTATATGTAATATTTCAAAACACTCTGATTTTCTCATGACTTCTTGAGAATATGGTGAGGATCTGTCAGTCAGTATATGTTGTGTTTATACTGCATGTCTGTATTTGTATAGAGCTAGTAGACATCACAGGGTTGCCAGAATGGACTGTTTCCAGCCTTATACCGTTTAGTCAGCTTAGTGTTTATAGTATGCCTGAACACTAAAATGTGACGTGTAAATGGTTGATTGGAGTTTGGGTCAAAGGTATTGAGGTATTTCTGAAAGCGTTACATATCTAGCATGTTTCATAGCTAACTTGATTTTTTTTTTTTTTTTTTTTTTTTGCAATAACAAACTGTGGTTTTGATGGACATGATGAGTGTATATTTGTGACAAATGTTAAAAAAAAAAAAAAAAAGAAAATTAATAGACAGGAAATCCAATCTGGCAACCCAGTGCCTCCACTCAGCAAATATAACTGTTGTTAGAAATGTGAATTTGAATACAGATCAGGAGGAAATCAGGTTTGAACTTCATGTAAAGTGTTGTAGCGTGAGCAATGCTAATGATGTGAAAGGTTGACTGAAGAATAACTGCGTAATACGATTATTGAAACAGCCCATACAGGATTTTGCCTAGTTATTTTTTTGATTGTTGCGGCCAAAAATGCTTGAATTTGCTGCGGCTTTTTTCAAACTTTGCGATGCAACTTGTGTAGTTTTTTTTGTGTGTTTTTTTTCGATGCGGAAAACTACTTAAATTGGCGAAATTGAAATTGGCACGAAATTGTTTCGCGCAGTCTTTCGCAGTGATGTTTGTCAGTAAACGAGACCTTTTAGCTGTGTTCACGTTCGACGCACGTGAAACGAAGGGGGCTTTGGCGGACCGCGTGTCGTGATGATGTCACGCAACGCGTCTCGGCCCGAATCTGCGGTCATTTTGAAAAATTGCAAGCTCCTGCGAAGACTGCGGAGTTTCCTCGATTTTGCGTTCATTTCTGCGATCGCAAAATGGCGAAATCCTGGAAGGACTGGTTGAAACAGTTGCACAGTGTAGCAGCCTGTGTTAGGAAATAATTTCCAAGATTACAGCATAATCAACAACGTAATCGATTTTGTTTCTCAAGTGTGCAGAGTTGTATTAGTTTTGTCGGAATCTGTTTTGTTAACAAAGACGAATAAAGTGATGATTATTTCGATTGATTTGAAGTTCATGGTTCTGAAAAGAATTTTATAGCACAACGCTAACAAATTTTCAAATCTGATCGGTTCGAAGGTGTTGATTCATTTTCTATAACAGCGGCAAGTCAAATAATAAACTGAAAAATAAAAACTATTTTGTTTCTTGACAAAGAAAAAGGTATAATTATTTATTTAGCGTTTATGGAAGGAGTCTCCAGTGTGAGTGCTTTGTAACAGACAGTAAGTTTTCCACCATGGGAAGGACTGCACTTTCCAGTTTCTTGTTTTTTATTTATTAATTTTTTTCTTAAATGTCCTGAGTTTCTTTTTAGCTTGGAGTTATTATTTTTTATTGCAGTTATGTTTTATTACAGTTTAATCGCTATTATTGCTGCAGACCAAATAAGATCTAGAATAGCACTTAAATACGAAAAGGAAAAATCTTTGTGGAACTTATTAACTCGTCTCTCTCAGATCTCTCCCTTTCTAACACGTCTCTAAAAGAGTGCTTTGTCAAAGAAAAGAGGACTCAGACGGTAAAATTATTAAACCTATAGATTAAAGACTCCTAGACGGTGCTCGCATTAACTAGTGAATCAGAGAGTTTGTGTAAAACGAAGACAAAGAAGCACACAAGTTGGCCAAATAAAAACAAAACAGAAAGCAACACTTTCACAGAGTCGTGGCAGAAATCTGCATTCGCTTGAATTTCTGACTGGAATGTGCTGACTTGTATGAGCTTGTTTTGTAGAGCAAAACACTGCCGATTAGTGACACGGTCCAATGCAAAGTACAGCTCGAAGACACGTTAGTAACTATATAAAGTGTCCAGCTCAACTACACCTCAAAAACCATACAAAATACCTGAAAACTACCCTGAAAAAATGGACACTGTAAAAAGGGAGACATAAATATTTTTCTTTTTTTTTCCTCAGCCTTTTTCTCAACAACAAGGTCACTGTGGTGCACATGCATCTCTAATTTACGGGTATTTTCTTCTTCATAATCCCTGTTTTTCCATCTCCCAATCTTTGCAGTATATCTGACAATAGAAATGTATCTGTACCTTTATAGACACACTGTACACGTTGGCTTTGTTTGCAAAAATCTATTCAATTTCATTACAAGTATTAGCTATGAAACAATATATTGGCCAATTTGTTGTTATAATAATAATAATAATAATAATAATAATAAAACATGACTCTGGCAACCCTGTCATTAACCTGTCCTCCACTGAAAACGTTAATAGAGCGAGCATAGGGCAGCATGATTCGGACCCCAGTGGCCCTCTATTAAAATTATTTTGCAGTTCCCATTTTTGACCACTAGGTGCAATAATAACTATGGAGCTAAACCGCTCTGCTCCATGGTTGCGCAACCTCTAAACAAGCAGATCAATGAATTACTGGTCACTCAAATGGAGCAGGTAATGAGTTGTGAATGAGGGCTTTAAGGAGATCAACGTTTGTTGATAGGCGTGTTTACACCTATGGACGAGCCACCACTTTTTAACAATCTAGCAGTCTGGATAATCTTCCAGTTTATATAGATAATTGAAAAAAAATTAAGCTGTGGCTTCAGCACAAGTATATTTAGTGCCTAAGAAAACCCGTTTGGAAAAATGCTTGGTCGGGTGTGGACAGACCTCCCGTCAGTCACTCTACAGGCCACCGTAGATCCTGAGGCCGGAGCTTCGTGAACATGGTTGGGACATTCAAAAATCATTCAAATGTCGACTCCACCTACTGTTGGAGACCTAATCTTACCTAATGCACCTTTAAGTGGAGAAAAAAAAAAAACATTTAAAAAATTTTACAGTTTAAAAGCATTTCTTTAAATAATTTCGCAAATGATTCTTTTTGGGATGGTAATTGTGTAAATTGGAAACTGCTCTGTTCCCTGTTTAAATCTTGATGCTGTTGTTGTAGATACGAATCTGTCGAAATGGCCTTCAGTGTTCTGCAGGTTGCTGCCCTTCCTGAAACTCTGGAGTCACTTTAATGCGCTTTGCTGATGCATCGAGGTGTTGCAGAGCTCAGCGAGTCATGAATGATTCAGCCCTTTTAGCGATGGATGCACATGTTCAGTGCCAAGCATTAAAAACCCTGTCTGAGTGAGAATGAGAGGCTGAGGATGGAATCGATCTGTGGAAATGGGTTGAATGCACCAAAGCTGACAGCAGCGAGTGAAAAGCAGGGAAGATTCATGCGCCGAGTCATCAGAGACGTAGAACGTGTTGTGGTTCAATTTAAGGTTGTGATGATTTAGTGGTTTGGTGGTGTAGCATAATAGGGACATGACATATCTATATCGAATTTATCAACAAATTTTATTTCTATGTGTACCACATTCTTACAAATGAACAACTAGGTAAGTCTAGCAGGTTAATATCTGAAAAAGTTTTATATATATATATATATATATATATATATATATATATATATATATATATAATATTACTAAAAGTAAGCATCTCATAAATCCCATTTTAAAGGAGCGGTTTGTAATTTTAGGCTCCTCCCCATCAATAAAAAAGCTGTAAACAGATACCGTGATGTTGAGCTGTACAGTTATCATAAAAACATTTTAGTCTCACTGATTAGAATGTAAATGGTATGTGTATATGGCAGGTGGTAGTGTTGCCTTGTCACAGCACCAGGGACTGGGGGTCGATCCTGAGATGTGTGGGTTTACTCTGGGTTCTCTGGTTTCCTCCCACCTCCTAAAAAACATGTCAGTATTAGCACTGAATTGGATTTGATACTCTAAATTACCCCTAGAAGTGTGTTTGTGTGTGTGTGTATGTGTGCGTGATGGACTGCTGCACCATCTAGGGTGTAAGCGCTTACTGAAGATGAATGAATTGAATCTGAATGACACATGTCTAGTTCTGATTCTAATTGTGACACTGATTCTGATTTTGATTCTGAGTCAGATTCAGATTTTTTTTCCTGATTATAATTCTGAATCAAATTTTGATTCTAATTTTGATTCTGATTTTGATTCGCTTTCAGATCCTTTTTTTCTGATTCTAATTCCAATTCTAATTTGATTCAGATTCAGATTTTGTTTCCTGATTCCAAATTCAAGTTTAGATTCTGATTCTAATTTTGATTTTGATTCTAATTCTGATTCTTATTCTAATTTTGATTCTGAATCAGATTCTGATTCTGATCCTTTTTTCTGACTCTGCTTCTAATTTTGATTCTGGTTCTAATTTTAATTTTTATTCTGAATCAGATTCTCTTTTTTTCCTGCTTTTGATTCTAATTCAGATTCTGATTTCAATTCTAATTTTGATTCTGTTTCAGATCGTTTTTTTTCCTGATTCTAATTCCAATTCTAATTTGATTCGGATTCAGATTTTGTTTCTTTATTCCAATTCCAATTTTGATTCTAATTTTGATTCTGATTCAGATTTTTATTCTGATTCTAACTTTGATTTTTGATCCGCGTTCACATTCCGATGCGGAATTCTCAGCCAGTGTGACGAATGGATTCCTGAATCGAGAACCTGGATTAGCGGATTAGCTTGGTTTACCTTCGGGCTTTTAGACAGAGACCTCTCTTCTCATCAGTCACTTCTCTCTTTACTTTGTGCTTGACGCAATGTGTAGGATGCCAAAGTAAGTGTGATGTGTGTTCTGTGTCTCACCAGCCCACGTGTATCTTCTTATCACTCATCCACGTGTGTTTGTACACTCTTAGAGGGAAAAAAGGCTACTAAACTGGAACATTCCTTGTCACTAGTGTAAGACCCTCAAGCAAACGCCTTTGCTACCTGTCCTTACTTAAAGTACAGTCCGACTGTGTATCTTAAATCTTTCTGATAGTGACACTTTATCCAGGTTTCCAGGTGAACGATGCAGGTACACAAGGAAAGGTGGAGTATAGTACCCTTTTTTTCTGAGAGTGTAGTCCTTTCGCGTCTCCTCCTCTCCTCTCCTCTCCTCTCTGTCACGCTTTAATCGCTCCTCTCCGAGTTAGTCAGCCGTCTCTTCTGAGTCACGTAGCATGCCCACACACGATTTATTTTTGGATCATTCAAAGCAAATTCAGAACATTCTGTTTGATCACGTCTCTCGTTACACACACGTCAAAATGTTCCAACTGTTCATGTGTGTCTGAGTCTGAGTCCGTGTCCTCTCACTTCATTCACTTACCCTTTGATCCTGAATTTGAGCAGTGTCAGGTAGGTGAACGAAGTCTCTGATGATAATCTCCATTCCAATCCAAGTAAACCAGGGCTGTGTTCCAATACTCACCTGTACTTAACATGCTTCCTAGATTATACTGATACACACATCCCGTGGACTTCCTGGATATATATATATATACATACACATGAATTATGATGACGTACATAATGAATATTTTAAGTATCAGCATTACATTCAAATCACCCATCTAGCCTATTTACACATTTACAGTTACTTTTTAGCTACATATTAAAGTAGCTATTTATCCTTCTTGCTTTGAGTCATTTAAATCGTTGCCTTTTAAATTGATGCAGCGATCCGAATCATCCGATCTTTACACCTGTAGTCCATATACAAGGGAAATAACTGCAGCTTGGATATGACGGTGACATGAGACACACCCTGTGTTAGAGTATTGGAACACAGTCATGGTGTGTGTGTGTGTTTGTGTGTGTGTGTGTGTGTGTGTGTGTGTGTGTGTGTGTGTGTGTGTGTGTGTGAAAATCACTGATAAAAGCTTCTGCTGTTGTTTTGCCCTCTTCAGGAAGCAGAGACCCCTCGCAGTGTTCTGGAGGAGATTGGACTCACCTAAATGGCCAAGAAGGACACGTCTTACACACACACACACACACACACACACACCTACTGTTTGTCTGTTTAAAGATGTAGCACCCACACATACCTTGGTGTATTTTGACAATTCATCCATCATTATTTCTTTTTTTTTTCTCTATCTGTGTGCTTCAAACATCACACACACACACACACACACACACACACACACACACACACAATGTAGCACTGTACAGATTCATCAGGAAAACATCTTTCCTCACCTTAACTCAGCCTTAAGATCAGCTCAAGTTTACACTCTGTATTCAACATCATCGATCGCGATCTTTTTTGCTTCTGCACATTATTAGAAAAGGCTAAACGTATAACACACACATTTATTGCCTGTAAAAAATTATTTTAGTGCTTTTTTTATATTATATTGAATTACAGCATGGAACCAGGAAGTTAAAATTGAAAATAAAGCGATATTTATATTCCACATGGAGCTAAGAGACGTGAGCGGCGTCCCGGAAGCCGGATCATTTTCCTTTCTTTCACACTCGGAAAGGGAAGCGTTCGAAAGTGGAATCGAATGTTAAGAATCATTCTGATGATGATATGCGTCCAAATTTATTTACAAATGATCTTTTTGAAACATGGCCATGTGTGCGATGATTGATTTAAAACACACAGTCAGCACGAAGTACAAAACGAAAGAATCTTCACAAAACATGGCTAAAGTTTTGATTTATTTTTAGGTTTTTTTCCTCCCAACATTTTCTGGTAACAGAATTTTTGCTACTCAATCAGTTCTCTATAATGTCAAGGTGAACAAATTGGGTTTGTGGTGGGAGAGGGGGAGTCCTTCACCTCTTTGGGTAAGTCCAGTTCAATTCAGTTTTACTTATATAGTGCTTTTAATGATGGTGATGGATGTCAGTTTAGCCCTAATGAGCAAGCCAGAGGTGATGAGGGCAAGGAAAAACTCCCTGAGACGTCATAAAGTAGGAACCAGACTCGAAAGGGAACCCATCCTCATCTGGGTGACACTGGATAGTGTGATTGTAAATCATTTCACTTTGTATAAACTGTATGACCAGTGCACATGGAGTATCTGTACCTTTTTTGTGGCGAACATGCTCGAGTTGGATGTTTGTGAACAGTATATCATTTCACACATGGATTTTGGGATGCTCCAAGAAATTAACCATATCAAACTTTTTTTATGTCCTTGTTTTATGCACTGATGTTTTTTTTTCTAACCTCAAGTTAGTTGTGTGCATCAAGACTGGGATCCTGTGGGATGGATAAAAAAAAAAAAAATTATGCTTTAGTGGGCAGTTTTCACTCTCATTATTTTACATTTAGGAGCCATTTTGATTAACATGGGAGTGTACTGGACACAGTGCTTGTGTCATGTTGCGTGCTGCACGCATTCTTTCGTCTTCAGTGACCGCTTCATCTCAGTCAGGGTCATGTTAGATTTCATTATGCGGTATTTTGTTTATTAGAACCAGCAAATGCTGAAGACGGCTTTGGCTGAATGCGCGTTTGATGATGCATTTCATGTCGTCACATGACGCGACGCGTCTTGGCCCAAATCTGCAAAAGAATCTGTGGTCATTATCAAAAATTACCAGCTTCTCCAAATAGTGTGGCGTTTGCTTGATTTTGCATTGATTTCTGCAATCACGACATAGTTCCGACATTATGGTGATGTTAATGTGTGTTGTAATTACGACATTCCCAACAGGACTTAAAGGCAGCAGAAGTTCATAGGAAAATCTTATACGCAGGTACAAATTATTAATAATAGCAGAAGTGGGCGGAGTTATTTTTTTTTTAAAAATTAAGTCGTGCGCACACATCTACCTCAAATTTCAATCATTTCAATAAATTTTTTTTTTTTTTTATGAATGAATTAAATAATTATTGGTATGGATTTATTTCCCCCCACTTTGACATTATACTCTGTTCGGATTGGTGGCACAAATTCTTTGTTAAACACATCATGGTTCTGTGCTTTAATAAGTAAACGGAAAAGGCCCAAGAGGTCAACTTAAAGCAACTTGGAAAGAACAGAACAGATCAGAAGTTTCTAGAAAGTACACTTTAGAAATTAAAAACCAGAAAAAAAGAACACCACAATTTCAACAACAATAACAACAACAAAGACAGAGAAAGGGATTCATTCACAAAACCAAAGAGTTTATCGTTTATGTTTTATATCAGTTTACATGATGTGTCAGCAGCAGAGTTTTAGTTCACCTCGGCGAGTTCGGCTGCGGCAGGAAGCACAAGAGACGTATCGACTTCACAGCGCTGAACGTTCCCGATGTTAACACAACACGTTAACGCAACGATGATCCACTGTGTTAAGCTGCTGATAGTCAACTGACACTTTAATGTTGTAACTCTTCAGTTTTAAAGGAGCAGTTTGTCCCTTTTAGAGCCCGTGATGTGAATTACAATTGTGACCTAAACATTACGAGCCACTCTCTATTTAAACTCGATCTCTCTTCATTTACTTGTTAAACAAAATGAAAAACCGTGATGCACTCTCTGTTCTGTCTGAAGGCGGATCTAATCAGGGCAAAAAATGCAAAGGAAGAAGTTACAGTACCTTTCTGTTTATACAGTTATTACAGGTCCAGAAACACTTTTCAAAATTTTATCTTACTTGATACATTTATTACACATTTATTATACATTTATTATTCTAATTTTATTTTATACATTTATGATCAGTACTTACTTTGTTTTATGCCATATTTGTATATAAAGCGTACGTATATTACGCTCATATTGATCACCGACATCCAGTAAAGCTGTGACGCTGTGACGTTTTCTGTATCTGGTCTGTACGGCCCACATTCCTTCATTCCTTCACCCTTCACCCATCCATCTCCACATGGATGAAATCTGTTACATGTTGTGGTTCAAAGTAAATCTGTCCTGCTGTGTTTGTGGCTCAAACATGGAATAAAACTTGTTTACACATATTTAAAAGAGGTTCGGGTGCGTGTCTGCTTTAATAGCATTCTCTCCATCTCTTAAGGAAATCTCCTTCATTCACTCTTCACTAGATTGAGTTGTCATTGATTGAATTCTTTTTTTTTTAAAACCGTAACCTTTCCCACATAAGCATTCCGAAAGCAATTACTCCACCAGCAGTCATAATCCTGATGATGGAAATACAACATGGGGTTTGTAGGTGAAAAGAAACTGGCTCATGCTCTTATCATGAAAACGAAGCAAAGAGAAAACCTTCACAGTAAAAACCCTAGTGTTGAATTAACACCTAGAGTGTTCATTTAGTTTCCGATGGACTTATATAAATACTGTAGAGTGTAAATCCAACACTCTGGGTGTTAAATCAACACTGGGGATTTTGTTGTGTTGAAGCTGGTTATTTTCCTAAAACAGGACTTCCCAAAGTGTTTTATTCCTCTTATACCACAATGATTACATTGATTACATTTTTTTAAATTAAAATACCTCACACTGTATGTTTTATCCATTAATAGTTACATCGGTACTTTCTCGATAAGCTGGAAAGTGCAACATTGTCTGTGTTTCATGTGGAGGGAAATTTACTCACAGTTAGTTAAGTGCTGACACTGGAGACTCCTTCCGTAAATGTTGGATAAACATCTCAGAAAACACAGAAAACATCACCATTTCAATGATTATACATACTTTGCTAAACAACAATGTTTTTTAAAAAACATTTATTATTATTATTATTATTATGTGGAGCTATGATTCTAGAAGACATTTCTATGATACACAATATGTATATATGTATATATGTAATGCCGCAATTAAAAAGCAAAATAATAATAATAATCAGCGGTATAGAAGATGGATGGATGGATGGATGGATGGATGGATAATAATAATAATAATAATAATAATAATAATAATAATAACAACAACAATAATAATTTGACAATATTTTGTTTGATATCTACAAATAGAAATGTTTTTAAAGGAAAAAAATAATCTGTAAAAAAATTTTTTTTAACACTTTTAAGATTTTAAAGACACAAATGTTTAACATTAAATCAACTGCTTCCAGTCAGTTTGTAATTTAAAAATAAAACAGATAAAGTTTGTCTTCCTAAAAAGATATCACGATATCCGTAATGTCTCACGAAGGCGTATTGTGACATATGTTATCATGATATCGATATCATATCATCATATCGCTCAGCCCTAATCTGCCATCGACGTCCCTGTGAATTGTTTGGTTGCTATAGAAACAATAGTGTATTAGAACAATCATGTCAGTATAAATGTGCGATTTTGTCTTGCAGCCGGGACTGAACTCAAAACTGTTGCTGTAGAAGATTAATCAACAGATTCTAACCAATCAGATTCGAGAATTCAACAGTGCTATGGTATAACTATGGTGTTAACATTAACATTAGCCGTTATGACACAGAAATTGATTTGTTGCCCTAGAAGCTCTTAAAGTTAACATCCATAGTAAGTATACAGTATGAATTCAAAGTGTCTCAACAATACATTAGAATATTATGTTCACTCAGGTGTGTGACAAACTACCTTAGCCTTATGGTTGCTATAAACGTGTACAGGTTAATCAGTTTGCTTCACCAGTCTTAAACTACGTTTCTGACTGGCTCTCTGGCACGTGTAGGATTTGAGCCAAGGTTAAAAGTGCTGTTGTTTTCAGCTTGCTCGAGTTTTTACGAGCCTCTCCTCCAGTGGAGCATAAAAATGTGAGCTCGTTTCTCCCATCCCTCCCCAAAGGACACACTCATATCCTCATATTCATCATTATTTTCAGCCACCCGCATCCTGCAGATTACTCTTGTTAAGGATCACTATGATGCAGCACTGCTTTATTAGTCCTCTGGGGGAAAAAAATAAAAGAAGCTTTTATCCCCTCAGGGATGCATTGGGAAAGTGTAAACTGTAGTAATCAGTTTAGGGCTGGAGGTTTTTTGGCTCGTTTTGATGTAACATCAATCTTCCTGCCCGGTTCACTTAGTTTCGACAGTAATGAGCGCCGTTATTCAGTTTGTAAAAACTTCACCTTTGAAGCCCTACTGGGAAATTTAGCTGCAAGATTGATTCTCTACCACTTTAATATCCACCTTCATATCATAATCCTGACGTTAAACTGAAATGAGCTTCCAGAATGGACTCCTTCCTAAATGAACCATTATGCTGAATATGAATCATGTTTAGACGCTTAGAATCAAGCCAAGCGCTTCAGTTAATGTTCACGTCAAACATCAGAATGGTGTGGGGGAATGTGATCTCTGTGATTTTTACCTTAGCATGGTTGTTGGTGCCAGTCTTGCACTGTCCAGTTTCAGTCAACCCTTGCCCACTACAGCCTCAGATTCCTGTTCTTGGCTGACAGGAATGGAGCCCGATGTGGTCTTCTGCTGCTGTAGCTCATCCACCTCAATGTATGTGCATTCTGAGATGTTTTTCTGTTCACCACGGTTGTAAAGAGTGATTATTTGAGTTTGAGTAGCATTCCTGGCAGCTCGAACCAATCTGGTCGTTCTCTGATCTCTCTCGTCAACAAGGCATTTCTATGGCATGAAATTTGTGCCAAAATTATCGAACGTAACTTTCCAAGAAACGAACAAAAATATATACGACGAGAAAGAAGATAAACAGTCTGCAACAGAAAAACAGTGAACCCAGTGGCCCTGCCAGAGTTTTCCATCACGTTTTCAAAGTTTTCGTTCGCCTACTCTAGTCTACTTCCAGGCCAGGGAGCTGGCCACCAATAGAACGCAAAGAATTACCAGTAGAGACCCACAGGGACCATTAGAAGTTCGATTAAAACCAACAAAATTCCAATTAAAACCATTATAAATTCTATGAGGTTTATTTTTTTCATGAGGGATGTTTTATGTTCAGACTACTGAATCAGGTGTGTGTGTGTGTGTGTGTGTGTGTATAAGTGGCTTGTGTTATTCAGTGTACTTACTGCACCAAAAGCCAAAAGGAATTTTCCAGAAATGGACAAAAAATTTATCAATTCAAGATTTACTTCCACTCAAAACATTGAGCCACGCCATGATGTGTTTATTCGATGCCATTCCCATACACCAGATGGCGCTGTTTCCGCTTCGTTTTCTTGGGTAAACAAGGAAGAAGCCGATAGTGACGTTGACTATTCCATACTTCCTTACTACGCAGTACGCAACCGTATCTATAGAGATTGTAGGAAGCGTCTGCTTTGGCGTACTCCTTAGTATGCTAGTGTGCCGCCGCTGTTCAGGAGCTCTACGTGGAAAGGCCGAACATGGACTAACAATCCCGTTAGCAGCAAGATTTTATTCGGGTTAATTCGTTGTTTGGGAATAGAATATCTTCGAAGGAACCGACAAGGAAGATGTTTAAAAGCTGGGGGATGTGGCTCGGAATCGAGTCCACACCCGGACACAAAACAGACGGACTCCGGGCCGAGGAAACATGCGGAAGTGAACAGGACGCAGAAAATAATAGTGAAGTAAACAAACACGAGTGCAACGAGAAAGTGGGAGAAAACCAGCCGATTCTGCAGCAAGCCAAAGGCCTGAGTGGTTAGCTGACATTTCCTTTTTTATTTCCAGACAACTGACAAAGCTTGAAGCTAAAAACAAATAGTTATATTTGTGTCATTTATGCTAGCTTTTTTTCTTGGTTAATTAGCTTTCGTTACGTTCATAGAAGTGTAATAGCGCAGGAAAATAAATCCAAACTTTTCCTTGTCTTTCACCTGGACACATAGAGTGCAATTTTTACACTGCAAAGCTTTAATGGTAGTCTAGGAGATATAGATTAAAGGTCAAGAGGAAATCCCGGTGATATAGATTAAAGGTACAATAGGTAAACCCCCACCCCCTCCTCTGAAATGGAATATAGATTAAAGGTACAACAGGTAATATAGTTTAAAGGTACAATAGGTAATCCCCACCTCTGGGTGCCATTTTTGCTACAGTTTCTGAGCATGAAAGAGGTTGTCTAAATACATGCAACATCACTCAGATTAAGTGTGTTAATTACAGTAAATTAGTCTGGCTTGATCCAGACCGTTGAACTGTCTGGTTTGACCGGATTATTGTTTGTGCCCCAAGGATACATTCTGAACTTTGCGAGCAGCGCTACAAAGAAGATTACGGACTCGGTGGCAGAAACCGCAAGCACCATCAAGAAGACCGTGGAGGAAGGAAACATCGACGGGCTCATCGACAAGGTGTGAATAGTCCTTGTGCATCCCAAACACAGTAAACATATTCAGACTAGTGATTACTATCCGTATTTGTTGTATTTCTTCTTATCGCTGTGAGAAGGTTTGTGTGCCAGGCCGATACGGTTACAGTGATTGTTTAAAAGGGAAAACAACGTCAGCAATCTCAAATATGAGGAAGAGCGGGTGATTGTTTTCTCACTCCGCCTCAACAGGATTTTTTCTTTTATTGATGAACAAGATGTACTTTTGGTCGTGGAACGTCTGCGAAAAAAGTTAGCTCCTGTTATCACTTGTTCTGACTTTCTTGCTGTTAAAGGAAAATAAATCAATAGCGTGATGTTACATTAAGCAGTGTTCTTCTTATGGAACGTTTTCCCGTGTCGGAAAACGTTACTGCCTGTTACAAAGCGCTGAAACTGGAGACTCCTTCCGTAAACGTTTAAATAAACACCTAGTTGACAATACTGTTTATAGTCTGTTTATTATTAGTCTTCGATCATGTGGAGTGTCTGTCCTTGCGTGTAATTTGTTACTGTAGAAACTATAGCATGCTAGAACGAGCGCGTTAATATAATCCTGGGAGTTTTGCAACTGCAATAGGAATTCTGACCAATCAGAAGAGAGAATTCAGCAGCGCTGTGGTAGAAGGGAGTGTAGCTGATCTTTTTCTTCTTTTTTTTTTCACTCTTCCTTTAGCCCTTGGTCACTAGTTTTAGTTTATTATGGACTGAGGTTGTTTCAAAACCTCAGTATAGCTGCTGTACCTGATACACTCATACGATTTTGAGATACAGTGCATCCGGAAAGTATTCACAGCGCTTCACTTTTTCCACATTTTGTTATGTTACAGCGTTATTCCAATATGGATTAAATTCATTATTTCCCTCAAAATTCTACAAACAATACCCCATAAAGACAATGTGAAAGAAGTTTGTTTGAAATCTTTGCAAATTTATTAAAACAAAAAAGCACATGTGCATAAGTATTCACAGCCTTTGCCATGACACTCAAAATTGAGCTCAGGTGCATCCTGTTTCCACCGATCATCCTTGAGATGTTTGTACAACTTGATTGGAGTCCACCTGTGGTAAATTCAGTTGATTGGACATGATTTGGAAAGGCACACACCTGTCTATATAAGGTCCCACAGTTAACAATGCATGTCAGAGCACAAACCAAGTCATGAAGTCCAAGGAATTGTCTGTAGACCTCTAAGACAGGATTGTATCGAGGCACAGATCTGGGGAAGGGTACAGAAACATCTCTGCAGTATTGAAGGTCCCAATGAGCACAGTGGCCTCCGTCATCCATAAATGGACGAAGTTTGGAACCACCAGGACTCTTCCTAGAGCTGGCCACCCGGCCAAACTGAGTGATCGGGTGAGAAGGGCCTTAGTCGGGGAAGTGACCAAAAACCCGATGGTCACTCTGACAGAGCTCCAGCGTGTCTCTGTGGAGGAAGGAGAAACTTCCAGAACAACCATCTCTGCAGCACTCCACCAATCAGGCCTGTATGGTAGAGTGGCCAGACGGAAGCCACTCCTCAGTAAAAGGCACATGACAGCCCACCTGGAGTTTGCCAAAAGGCACCTGAAGGACTCTCAGACCAAAGTTTGAACAAAGATTGAACTCTTTGGCCTGAATGGCAAGCGTCATGTATGGAGGAAACCAGGCACCAGTCATCACCTGGCCAATACCATCCCTACAGTGAAGCATGGTGGTGGCAGCATCATGCTGTGGGGATGTTTTTCAGCGGCAGGAACTGGGAGACTAGTCAGGATCGAGGGAAAGATGAATGCAGCAATGTACAGAGACTTCCTTGATGAAAACCTGCTCCAGAGCGCTCTAGACCTCAGACTGGGGCGAAGGTTTATCTTCCAACAGGACAACAACCCTAAGCACACAGCCAAGATAACGAAGGAGTGGCTACAGGACAACTCTGTGAATGTCCTTGAGTGGCCCAGCCAGAGCCCAGACTTGAACCCTATTGAACATCTCTGGAGAGATCTGAAAATGGCTGTGCACTGACACTCTCCATCCAACCTGATGGAGCTTGAGAGGTCCTGCAAAGAAGAATGGGAGAAACTGCCCAAAAATAGGTGTGCCAAGCTTGTAGCATCATACTGAAAAAGACTTGAGGCTGTAATTGGTGCCAAAGGTGCTTCAACAAAGTATTGAGCAAAGGCTGTGAATACTTATGTACATGTGCTTTTTTTGTTTTTTATTTTTAATAAATTTGCAAAGATTTCAAACAAACTTATTTCATGTTGTCATTATGGTGTATTGTTTGTAGAATTTTGAGGAAAATAATGAATTTAATCCATTTTGGAATAAGGCTGTAACATAACAAAATGTGGAAAAAGTGAAGCGCTGTGAATACTTTCCGGATGCCCTGTATCTCGCAATTCTGACTTTCTCACAATTTTGAGATATCTCGCAATTCTGACTTTCTCACAATTCCGATTGTACATCTCGCAATTCTGACTTTCTCACAATTCAAATTTTACATCTTGCAATTCTGACTTTCTCACAATTCCGATTGTACATCTCGCAATTCTGACTTTCTCACAATTCAAATTTTACATCTTGCAATTCTGACTTTCTCACAATTCCGATTGTACATCTCGCAATTCTGACTTTCTGTTACGACACGGCGAAATCGGCGTGGCAGCTCACAAAGTGTAGTGCCGCCCAGGGACGTGGCGGTGGAGGACTACACTTCCCAGTCATACCCGCGCTCGAGTTCGCCGGAGTTCTGATTACGAACACCTGTACACACCTAAGGTTATATAAGGGCCTCCCTAGCATGAGCCGCTTGCGAAGTAACCGCTCAGCAGCCTCGTCTCTGTTTGATTACCAAGCCGGTTTCATTATAAGTGTTTTCCCTGGTGCTCGATTTCACACTCGTCCCTCACTACGCTTTTGCCTACGTCCCTGATATACAGCTTACCTGCTCGGTCCCGAGTCGATTCTCGTCCTGTGTTCAGTCACACGCCATCTCTTCGCTCGCCCGCGCTTGTCTCCATCAGCGCTTCGTAACAGATTACTTCGCCGTACTATGGAGGCAGCGGGCGCCTCGGATTGGGAACATCTCATCCTGGAACAAAACCACGCGCTAGCGGTGTACCGGAATGAGATATCCGCGTTGCGTACCGAAGTCTCGCGACTGAGCGTTTCCGCATCCACCAACGCCACGCCCCCGGCCCTCGCGTCACCACCGCCGACCGCCCCAGCGCATGTTCAGCCGACACCAGCTGCGCACAACCCGCCTCTGCCCACACCAGAGAGATACGCTGGGGAGCCGGAGCGATGCAAGGGCTTCATGTTACAATGTGCGCTGTTCTTCGAGAGTCACCCAGAGATGCCTGAGGTCCGTAAGTTGACCCATTTTATGGAGTTACTCTCCGGAACAGCCTTGGCGTGGGCCACGGCTGAGTGGGAGCGAGGAGGGGGTGTCAGACCCTCGTTAGATGACTTCCTTGCCTGGTTCCAGCGTGCCTTTGATCATTCTCCTGATGGCTGGGAGACGTGATGAGCTCATGCAACTCAAACAGGGCTCTCGTACTGCAAGAGAGTATGCACTAGAGTTTCGCACTATCGCTGCCCGAAGTGGCTGGAACGAACCAGCCCTTAAGACTGTGTTCCACCGTGGCCTCGATCCGGAGTTACTGCATGAGTTGGCCTGTCGGGGTGAACAGCTAACTTTTGATGACCTCGTGGATCTGACCATAAGGCTGGACCGTCTGCGCCGTACCAACCGTTCCATATCACACGGTTTACTGCCAGCTGAGCCGGGCGCAGCAAGCGAACCCATGCAGCTCGGAAAGGGCACGGTCCCGCGAGGAGGAGAGGGAGAGAAGACGCAATGAGTTCCGGTGCTTCTACTGCGGTGAGGACACCCACGCCGTCCGCCAATGCCCGCACAGGAGGCGCCGAGGGAACGGGGGGCGCACTGACAACCCACCTTGTCATGCCCGGGTGAGTCCTAACCAGTCTTGTAGGTCTCACGTATTTTCTGTACCTGTCGTGATAGAACATTCAGGCTGTTCTTTTGTTCTTTCAGCACTCATCGACTCCGGAGTGGCGGAGAACTTCATAGAAGAGAAGACGGTGCAGGAGCTCGGCCTTCCCGTACGTCCCCTCCTCCGTCCTCGTGAGCTCCAATCCATTGATGGGTCGCCTATAGGGGGAGGCGTAATATCTCACAGCACACACCCTGTCTGCCTTCAAGTTAGCGCCCTTCACCACGAAACTCTGGTCCTTTACCTCACGGTCTCCACCAGACACCCCGTTATACTCGGACTCCCCTGGCTGGAACTGCACAACCCCCAAATCTCCTGGACTGACAAGCAACTCACCCAATGGTCCCCGTATTGCTTGCAGAATTGTTTGAGGGGCCCCACGGTTCCTTTGGCCACCACGACTGTGGAGAGTCCCCTGTCGCCTGCCTCAGTTAAAACTCCCCCCGAGTACCACGACCTCCTTGAGGTGTTCAGCAAGGAGAAGGCCAGTTGTCTCCCACCTCACAGGTCCTACGACTGTGCCATTGACCTCCTCCCCGGGGCCGTGTTTACCCGCTCTCCCAAGCGGAGCAGCTGGCCATGGAGGAGTACATTCAGGAGGCTCTCCGGCAGGGGTACATCCGACCGTCCACATCCCCTGCGTCTGCCGGGTTCTTCTTTGTGGAGAAGAAAGGAGGGGGCCTCCGACCATGCATTGATTATCAGGCCCTCAACCAAGTGACCGTTAAGTACCGATATCCGCTGCCTCTCGTCCCCTCAGCCTTGGAACAGTTACGGTCCGCCACACTCTTCACTAAGCTGGACCTCCGCAGCGCTTATAACTTAATTCGTATTAGGGAGGGGGACGAGTGGAAAACGGCCTTCAGCACCATGTCTGGACATTATGAGTAGCTGGTCATGCCGTATGGGCTCGCTAACGCCCCCTCCGTGTTCCAGAACTTGATCAACGACGCTCTGAGGGACATGCTAGGAAAGTACGTCATCGCCTACATTGACGACATCCTGATTTATTCGACCTCCCTGGAGGAACATGTCCAGCATGTCCGGCACGTACTGCAACGCCTCCTGCAGTACCAGCTGTACGTAAAGGCCGAGAAGTGCGAATTCCACCAGCACACAATCTCTTTCCTGGGGTATATCATTAGCCCAAGGGGAGTTGCCATGGACCAGCGTAAGATTCGGGCGGTCGTGGAGTGGCCCACTCCGCGAACCGTCAGGGAGTTGCAGCGTTTCCTTGGCTTTGCAAATTTTTACCGAAGATTCATTAGAGACTTCAGTAAAGTAGCACAACCCCTGATGTCGCTCCTGAGAGGTAAGCCCAGGCGACTGCTGTGGACCCCAGCTGCCCAGGAGGCCCTGGAGAGACTTAAGCGGGCCTTCACCACAGCTCCCATTCTCAGACACCCGGATCCCTCCAGGCCGTTTGTCGTGGAGGTCGACGCGTCGGAGGTGGGAGTGGGAGCAATTCTATCGCAAAGGTTTGGCGAGAGTCCCAAGTTACACCCCGTGGCCTTTTTTTCACGGAAGTTGTCTCCAGCAGAGCGCAACTATGATGTGGGGAACCGTGAACTTCTGGCCATCAAGCTGGCCCTTGAAGAGTGGAGACACTGGTTGGAGGGGGCAGTACACCCATTTGTTATCTTCACGGACCATAAGAATTTGGAATATCTACGAACCGCCAAACGGCTCACTCCTCGCCAAGCCCGCTGGTCCTTATTCTTTTCCAGGTTACAGTTCACCCTGTCTTACCGACCTGGTTCAAAGAATACAAAGGCCGACGCCCTGTCTCGCATTTATGCCCCAGAGCGGCCGACAGAGCAAGAGAGTTACATTGTGCCTCCCTCCTGCATAGTGGGCGCCTTGGAGTGGCCCCTAGCACAGAACTTAGCCCGTATTCCCAGCGCAAGAATCCCAGCAGCCTGTCCTCCTGACAAGCAGTTCGTGCCCAAGCGGTACCGTCTTGAACTCATCACCTAGGCCCACACGACTTTGGCCACGGGCCACCCGGGGGCCCGCCGCACTTACCAACTGCTGGCCGAGAAGTACTGGTGGCCCAACATGCCCAGGGAGGTTCAGCGCATCGTATCCTCGTGTTCCTCTTGCGCTCAGTCCAAAGGCCCACGTGCGCTCCCGGCTGGGAAGTTGGTGCCCTTACCCATACCTGAACGTCCGTGGTCCCATCTGGCCCTCGATTTCATAACCGACCTGCCAAAGTCGCAGGGGAACTCCGCAATACTGGTGGTCGTAGATCGGTTCTCGAAGTCCCTGCGCTTAATTCCATTACCAGCCATCCCATCTGCCTTCACCACAGCGGAACTCCTGTTTCAACACGTCTTTCGCTACATCCCCGAGTAGATTGTGACTGATAGGGGGCCACAGTTCACATCGCGGGTTTGGGCCAGCTTTATGAGGAAGATGGGGGTCGCCATTAATCTCACGTTCGGTTACCACCCCCAGGCCAACGGACAGGCAGAACGGGCCAACCAGGAAGTCATACAGTTCCTTCGGACTTACTGCTCTGCCAACCCAGGGGACTGGAGTCAGTACCTTCCATGGGCGGAATACGCCCAGAACTCGCTACGGCATTCCGCCACCCAGCTCACCCCGTTCCAGTGTGTCTTGGGTCACCAACCGCCATTATTCCCCTGGAACGCGTCCCACACGGACTCGCCAGCAGTGGATGAGTGGTTCTGCCGAAGTGAACAGGTCTGGGAACGTGCCCATCAACAGCTGGTGCAGGCATCCCGCATCGCTAAACGAAAGGCCGACTGGCGCCGGAGGGCTCACCCCAATTATCGACCCGGGGACCGGGTGTGGCTTTCCACAAGAGATCTGAGACCCCTCACGGGCACAAAACTTCAACCGAAGTATATCGGGCCCTTCCGAATACTGAGGCAAATTAATGAAGTCACGTATCGTCTGGACCTTCCGAGACACAGTCGCATCGCCCCGTCTTTCCACGTCTCACTTCTCAAACCGGTGATCTCAGGCCCTTTGGCCACAGCGGTGCCGGAGGATTCCCCACCGGAACCGTTGGAGATAGAAGGCCGCCCAGCCTACCGCGTCCGCGACATTCTAGACTCCAGACGGAGGAGAGGGGGACTTCAGTATCTGGTAGACTGGGAGGGGTATGGACCAGAGGAACAGTGCTGGGTCCCAGCCCGAGACATTCTGGACGCAGGCCTGCGTAAGGACTTCCACGCGGCTCATCCAGACAAACCGGCCCCCCGGAGGGGGGGGAGGCCTCGGAGAACTTCGGTTCCCGGAGTGAGCCCTTTGGGGGGGGGCTCTGTTACGACACGGCGAAATCGGCGCGGCAGCTCACAAAGTGTAGTGCCGCCCAGGGACGTGGCGGTGGAGGACTACACTTCCCAGTCATACCCGCGATCGAGTTCGCCGGAGTTCTGATTACGAACACCTGTACACACTTAAGGTTATATAAGGGCCTCCCTAGCATGAGCCGCTTGCGAAGTAACCGCTCAGCAGCCTCGTCTCTGTTTGATTACCAAGCCGGTTTCATTATAAGTGTTTTCCCTGGTGCTCGATTTCACGCTCGTCCCTCACTACGCTTTTGCCTACGTCCCTGATATACAGCTTACCTGCTCGGTCCCGAGTCGATTCTCGTCCTGTGTTCAGTCACACGCCATCTCTCCGCTCGCCCGCGCTTGTGTCCGTCAGCGCTTCGTAACACTTTCTCACAATTCCGATTGTATATCTCGCAATTCTGACTTTATTTCTCGCAGTTTTGAGGTAACACCATGTCCGTGTTCCTGCTGTGCTGAAAATGGTGCACCGTCCAAATGTTACCCGGTCGCTGGAGGTCATGTGGTGCTTATTTTATATTAACGAAGAGGGTAGATGGCTGCTGAAAGAGTAAGTGGCCCTGTAAGCGGTAATTTGCTCGGGATGTAGAGAAGATGGACTTTACACTGTTCACAGTGTGTTGAAGTTTCAAGTTTAGGGGTGTTTTTGATTAATTTTTTGGTTCGGAAAACAAGATGGCCTGCTGTCAGTAACCATACACCTACTCTGAATTTCTCTCTCTCTCTCTCTCTGTCTCTCTCTGTATACTGTATGTCACTTCACTTCCTTCTGGTGTCTCTCTGGAGCCCTCTCTCATTCTCTGTATCTCTATCTTTTTGTCCACAGACCATTCTGGGAGATTTCCAGAAGGAACAGGAAAAGTTTGTTCAGGAGAAGAATGCTAAGAAATCAGGTAAAGGTGTATATAATTTGCCGTTTCAAAAAAAAAGTTTAGTTGACTGATTATATCACAAATCCTGTCTCTTCCTCCTTTTCTGTGGATGTGTAGATGCAGCAGTGCCTCCCTGGGTGGGCTACAGTGAGGAGGAGACCATTCAGCAGCAGATCTTAGCCTTATCAGCTGTAAGTTTGTAATCTGCTCTGATCCACATCCATGTCACTCACTGAGGTCAAGTCAGTAGATTAGCGGTTCGAAAGTCCGTTCTAGAGAATCAGAATTGAAAATTCAGCAGCAGCAGTGAAGGGAACCTTGATGTAATTATCTGCTAAATAAATAAAATGTTTTGTTTCATCCATCTCTCAGGACAAGAGGAACTTCCTTCGTGACCCTCCGGCTGGTGTGCAGTTCCACTTTGATGTTGAGCAGATGTATCCCATCGCTCTGGTCATGCTGCAGGAAGACGAGATTCTCAACAGGATGCGCTTCGACCTGGTTCCGAAACTGTGAGTGAGAATGAGAACTCTTACATCTCCTGCTAACGCCAGGTTTGGTTCTTGTTTCTGAAGGTAGGAAGGGAGTCGTAGTGTCGAGAAGTTGGAGTGATATTCCCATTCTCAGTGTAAAACTGCAGCTATTTCTATTTTGACAGTTTCACAGCTGTGTCAAATGGCTGTTTGGGATTTCTGAACTTGAACTCGTAAGCTTCCGGTCACTGGAAAATAATTTGGGTGAGGGTGTCAGAAATATGTATTTGAAATGTGAAGATATAAGGTATGGATTCCCGTTTCCACCACAGAGAAATAAAAAAGGTCATTCTGACTTTTTCTTGCAATTTTGAGATATCTCGGAATTCTGACTTTATTTCTAACGATTTTGAGATCTCGGAATTCTGACTTTATTTCTAACAATTTTGAGATCTCGGAATTCTGACTTTATTTCTAACAATTTTGAGATATCTCACAATTTTGACTTGATCTTGCAATTCTGACTACTATTTTTTCCTTCACAATTGCAAGTTCATATCACACACAATTTTGACTTTATTTCTCACATAATTACGAATTTAAATCTCACAATTCAATTTATTTTATTTTTTTTCTCTCACAATTTAGACATCCACTTGACATTTAGTGAGTTACAAAGAATGCACGGATAAAGCATCAATCATTCTCTATAAATAGGCTATATACACTAAGAACAACACTCATCAGCGAGTCAAGACTAGGAAAACCAGACACTAGTGTGCGCTCGTTACCTGAAGTTAGTCACATTTCAGGTACTGTGTCAAGTGGATGTCTAAATTGCGAGAATAATCGGAATTGTGAAATGTAAACTTGTAACTGTGAGGGGGAAAAAAGTCTGAATTGTGAGGAACAAAGTCGCAATTCTCAGATAAAGTATAAAGTTGCAGTTACCTTTTTTATTTTTATTTTTCTCCGTGGTGCAGAAGAGCCTCCATGGTAAGGAGATACTTCGATAGTGGGTTTATCATAATCATTCCACCGCATATATACCAACCCTGTTTCAAAAAACAGTCATCTTAAGCTTTCAAATCATTATTTCAAAGTGCAATATTTGTCCTTCACTGTCTATACTGTAAGCCTAGGATGCAACCTAGCAGATGTCTTTAATGCTCCATAGGTTGAGTGCAGTTGTATTGTGGCTCTGAAACCTTTTTTGTGTGCGTTTCAGTGTGAAAGAGGAGGTGTTCTGGAGGAACTATTTCTACCGGGTGTCTCTCATTAAGCAGTCGGCCCAGCTCACGGCGTTGGCGGCACAGCAGCAGGCTGCGGAGAGGAGAGAGGACGACAAAAACGGAGCCGATCCACAGAGCGAGAGCACGTCAGGTTCTGTCCCCATCTCACTGAGTCTGATTGGTCAGATTCACTTCTATAACAGCTGCACTGATCTAATCATCAGCAGACTGCTGTGGTACAAGATGAATAAAGCACCTTAGTTCGTGCTGATATTGGAAAGATGGTAGCGGTGTTACTCCAACTCATCATGTTTTATTCCCTTACTTGAATAATGCAACACTGATAATTGAATATGACTTCGTTCCTTAACATGTGGTGAATTATTGGAAAAAAATCTCTCCATCTTATATTTCAGGGCATTCACGTTCATATTCTTATCTTGTTTTGCTTTTTATGTGTTAAACGATCGTCCTAAAATCATCTGTTTTATTTTACAGAATCCAGAAGACCAAAAACACCTCCTACAACCATCAACGCCAAGCCAAAGTCCACTGAGGTACAAAATAGCTTTAGCTATTTGCATAATTTTGAATTTGTTTAACTTGTCCCAAATTTAGTTAATCAGCCGGGATATTTTCACTTTTATATTAAGAAAAATAGCCCAAAGTGTCAGTATATGAATTTAAGTTGATCCTGAATCTGAACTGTACGTTGCTTTCTGGTACAGTTCGCGTTCAGACTTTGGGAGGCGGAGTCAGTTGGGGGAGAAATTGCATGAATTCGATTTTTTTTGCATGCATTATCAGCAAACCCAGACAGATCTATCCATGTGTCTGGATTTCATGTTACACATGCGGTCCTTGAGAATTTTAGCTCTGCTTTATGGATAATGTCATTGTCAATATCACACCCTTCTCCCCCACAGCATCATGAGGAGGAGGAGATCTCGACCAGCCCTGGCGTGTCTGAGTTCGTAAGTGACGCGTTCGACTCATGTAACATAAACCAGGAGGACTTGAGGAAGGGGATGGAGCAGCTGGTGCTGGATAAGAAAACCGAGGACGGTAAGCTGAAGGGTGTTTAAGGATTTGGGACTGGTTTCATTCACACTTATTAGGCTTGTTATCTAGTTACGGTAGTGAGTATTTTGGAACATAGCCCATGGCGTACGAGTAATGAACTAGTAATGACTTCTCAGTAATGATTTGCTAGTAATGAACTAGTAATGACTTACTAGTAATGATGTGCTACTAATGAACTAGTAATGACTTACTAGTAATGAATTAGTAATGACTTACTCATAATGATGTGCTACTAATGAACTAGTAATGACTTACTAGTAATGAACTAGTAATGACTTATTAATAATGAACTAGTGATGACTTCCTAGTAATGAACTAGTAATGACTTTTTAGTAATTACATTAGTAATGAACTAGTAATGACTTACTAGTAACGAACTAGTAATGACATTAATAATGAACTAGTGATGATTTACTTGTAATGAACTAGTAATGACTTAATAGAAATGATTTGCCAGTAATGAGCTAGTAATGAATTAGTAATGACTTACTAGTAATGATTTGCTAATAATGAACTAGTAATGACTCATTAATAATGAACTAGTGATGACTTACTAGTAATGATTTGATAGTAATGAACTAGTAATGACTTACACGTAATGATTTGCCAGTAATGAACTAGTAATGACTTATTAGTAATGAACTAGTGATAATTTACTAGTAATAAACTAGTGATGAATTGTTATGTTTGTAACATAGCGCCACCCCCCCCTTCTCTCCTGTCAGAAGACACGTCTGAGTGGGAGCGGGAGCTGCAGCAGGAGTTGCAGGAGTACGAGGTGGTGGCCGAGGCGGATAACCAAGACGAAAACTGGGACCGTGAGATTGAAGAGATGTTGCAGGCTGACTAGCTAACTCCCATGAGCCCTCACTTTCAGTGTGGAAACATGGCTACACTGAAGAGAGAAGGAGCGTGAAAGTAAAAGGATGGACCAAGCAAGCCACAATGAAGACAGGCTTACACATCACACTCTGTGCTACATATAAACTGTTTCTCTCTGTTTAAATGAAGTAGGCGGGGATTTGTGTTAAGAATGCATTTCAAATGGAAAAGTAGTTGCATTCAGGGGGTGTAATCTATTCCTGTGATGTAGTGGACTTACAGCGAAAATGCACAGCATCTACAGTAAATTTCTCTCTTCTCGCTGATGGATGAATCAAATAATTAGTGCTACCTTTTTATATACAGTACAAGATATCAGTGTGTGTAATCTATTCTTTATTGTCTATCTGTAATAGACAGAATGAGAGTGTGAGACTCTGCATGTGACACTGATAGTCATACAGATCCTTTGAGACCTTAGAAGATGAAAGCAGATGAACGTTGGTTTTTCCGTTTCGTCCGACCTTCCAAAACTGAACTGAATTTATTAAAGGAAATGTAATATGTTTTTTTTTCCTCAGTACATCACTCATCTCTAAGCTGCTCAATAATAATATTGTGTGTTTATTAAATGTTATTTTGTCTCTAAACCATATCGATATCTCTGAGTACTTACCTTATATTGCACCTTATGTAGTAAATCTATGCAGTGTTTTGGGAATTGGACGTTGAAACCAGTTTTTTTTGTTATTCTTGTGGTTTATACATTAGCGCATTCGATTTAAAATGCAATAGTGACTAAACATGTGTTGCCCCAAGTTTACATTAGTCTTAAACTGGAGATAGAAAGCTAATGTAGCTAACTAGAAGGGAAATATAGCTGCTTATAGCTACTGGTTTAAAATGTATAACTGAATCATCAGACACTCACCTCAAGAGCTGCCTTTTGGCTCAGTAATGCCACTTGCACATAAACAACTGAAATTATTTATGAAATGTCACACATCTAGGTAGCAAACTAACATTAACCACTAAGCTGTGGTTAATTATCTAACTAGCAATAAACTAAAACACCATCTTGTATTTGGCTAATGTTAGCTAAAAAAAAAAAAAAATCTAAAATGCTATTGTGAAGAGTTGGTGAAGTACTTAACATTAGCCAAATACAAGCCGGTGTTTGGTTAATGTTTGTCAGTTAGCAAAATGTTCCTCCAGTTGTTTCTTTTCAGTAACACTTACTTTTCCAGCTTTTTGTTGTGCCCGTCCCAACTTTTTTGAGACGTATTGTGGCCATCAAATTCAAAATGACCTTATTTTTTTCCTTAAAACGGTACATTTCCTCACTTTAAACATTTGATACGTTTTCTATGTTCTATTGTGAATAACACACGGGTTTATGAGATTTGCAAATCATAGCATTCTGTTTTTATTTACATTTTACACAGTGTCCCAACTTTTTTGGAATTGGGGTTGTATATTACATCATGTAAAAAAAAAAAAAAGGGGCCATAATAGGTCCCCTTTAAAGTACCGTGACAGAAATGCGTGTGATTAAGCTAACAATTTTATATGACATGTAATGTCACAAAGATATCGGTTCTGCCTCTTGTTGGTAAACGTTAATAAATGTCAAGCTCCAAATATTTTATTCTATGACATAAAATACACCAGTAATACCCCACTCAATTTTTTTTTTAAGCTTTTACATGTACTGAAAAAAGGCAGTTGTTAACAAATTGCTAAATGGGACTACAGATGTTGTCAGGGACATTAAACGTCATCACGGCAAACAGGAAAAATCTTTTCAGATAAACTGGTTCAGGTATGCTGTGCACAATACCCCCCCCCCCCCCCCCCCCCCCCATATGGAATTGTAATATTAAATCAAGTTTGGAAAAGTTCTCAGAAGCTTGCTGATGGTGATGTTGAAGTTGAGCGACCGTGGTGTAGTTTGTTTATAGCATAGGGTTAGCTTTTTTAATTCTGGTGATTTAGGCTTTAAACTTAATAAAAGTTTTGTTCATTTGCGAAAATTATCTTGCTGGACAAAACATGTTAGAATTGTAAACTTTTGTAGATCGCAGAGCTTATGTTTTGTGATTTATCCAAAAGCCTATTGGAAAATCCTATTGGGTTTTAATTGAGGGAACCAGTATGACGCTAACTTCCGGGTTCCGTTACAAAATGATGTCATCCCGGCACCACTCTATGGCTCTGTCCGAAACTGCGTACTATGACAGTACGTACTGATCATTACATATGCTGTATTATGATGACAATCCCGGACATACTACAGTACATCAGCCATGTTAGTGTTATCATGTGACCTTCGACGTCATCATAGACAAAAGTCTTAAACAAGTTAACACTTTATTCGGGTACTGTTAAACAAGTCCTGTTTAATAATTAAAAAGAGCCGACGCGCTGTCTAACGCGTTTTTTTTTCCTTCTGAGCTTATTTGCACCAGTCCCGTTGCATCATGGGATTGTTTGACTCGCGTAGTGTCCTTTGGTGGGTTGCACACTAAAATCTCGCAGGGAGCAGTACGCCATCTGGGTATTTCTCGCCTACTGTTTCTCGCCTGCGCACGGAGGCTTAGTGGTTAGCACGTTCACCTCACACCTCCCGGGTCCGGGGCCATGTGTGTGCGGAGTTTGCATGTTCTCCCCGTGCTCCCCGGGGGTTTCCTCCCCCAGTCCAAAGACATTCATGGTAGGCTGATTGGCATGTCTAAAGTGTCTGTAGTGTATGAATGGGTGTGTCCCGTGACCCTGTGACCTTGAAAAGGAGTAGGAGATGGATGGATGTTTCTCGCCTACATACAATTCAGATATACTACCCCTCTGGCATACTGCTTTTCGCCTACTATATAGTAGGTAAGTATGCGTACGCAGCCTAGAAGTAAACAAGCTTTCCGGACCGGAAGTCAATTTTCCAAATGGGTTTTTTGCCACATAATACTTTTATCCTGAGGTCATGGCATAAACCATTATTTTGATCAGGTTCTACGTATTTTGCAGGTTATTTGTAGGAACAATAAAATCGATGAGTACACCTTTAACTAAGATACTGCTGGGCTGGCCGCTGATCACGTGACGCAGTGACGTCACTCCGGCCCGTGTCAGTCGTCTATGCTGCGTGCTTGTGTGTTAAAAAGGAGGAGTGAATCTGTGTATGTATGTATGCATGCATGCGTGTGTGCATGGAGAGGCGTGATGGCTCCTTTTCCCGACGAGGTGGACGTGTTCACCGGGCCGCACTGGAGAATGAAGCAGTTAGTCGGTCTTTACTGCGATAAGGTACTGTTTATTTCCCTTAAATCCTGCTGTAAACAAACCTTCAAAATCTCATTATACACATTTAATCCGAGTTGTTAGTTGTTAGTTTAGCTAGTGGACGGGTTAGCGACGTAGTAGCTGAGTTTGTAGAATGTATAATCCGACCTGAAAGCACTGCACAGCGGTTAGTCAGGGATAAATATTGTGCGACATTGATATTCTCGTGAATATGAAAACTTGATGATAAAATATCAATGTTTAAAAAGTTCTTCGCTGTAAAGAAACTGACAGTATATTGGGAATAATGGAAGCTAAATTGTGCACGTTATTTATTTGTTTTTGTTTGTTTGTTTGTTTGTGTTTGTATGTAACGTGAAAATTCAAGCAACAACAATAATAATGTATTATTGAAACGTCGACTACACTGTCATGGTTACTTAGCTGCTAGCAAGCTAGCTAGCTAGTTTTGTTAGCCCTGCCTACCTGTAATAAAGCACTATATATTGATGTATATAGCTGAATGTTTTCGCAAGATGCTGGTTTTATTAATGCAGCCATTTTGTGATTTCTGCACATTTCCTGACCCACATGCAGTCGTGTAGTCACGAATAGCAGCTAGTTTGTTTACAGCTTGCTAGCCAAAGTCCTAGCATAAACACCTGAGCTGTGTGTGATGAACATGTCGTGTGAACTTGAGCTGCTCTAAAGCTCCCTGTAAATGTGAGGAAGAAGGCAAGAGAGTCATTAGAGTAAAAGCTTCTTTAAGGACTTTTTGAACATACGGTTTTGAGGGCGCATCCTCCATGGAAAGCCATTAGGTGCAAAACACGGCCACTTTCACACTACAAAACAGGTTTACACACCATTTTGTCGGGTTTCGGCACGGGTAAGGACCCGGTCTTAGTGCTAGGGCTGGGGATTGCGACCGATTTGGCAATTCCATTCTTATTCATACGGTTTCGATTAGTTATCAATATTTCATTTAAAGTATTAGTTTGCAGACATGGAATCCATGTTTTAATATAAATGCTTGTAACTGAATCCCTCGTACTTTGCTATATTACTGAAATAGACATTTGCATTAACAATAGGGCCCACAGATTGTTTAATTGCTTTTTACTTTGTGTAACAAACATTGTAAGAAGAAATCATAAATATGTGCACACAAGGTAAGCACAAAACTGCACATTACTGTCAAAAAAAAATAAACATTGTAAATGTGCAACAGTGAAATTCATTAACAGCTTGAAAGATGTTTAAGAAATAAAACCGTTTTCTAAATTCAAAACTTGAAAGATGGCGACATATTCAGGATGAGAGGTGAACTACAGATAATATTCACATCCTCTCAAGTAAAGCATATGCGTTAATAATCGATTCAGGGATTTCCCGACCCGATATCGTTGCGTTAAATTGACGATCTGATAGGTCGAGCAGTGTTCAAAGAGTTCGCATGTTTCCTGTAACCGTAGGACTCAGTGATTTTGTGATCACAGAAATGACAAATGTCATAAATGGCTTTGGATGAATACGCGTTGTGATGTCACACGACACGTCCTGACCCAAATCTGCGGATCATTTGCGGTAATTTTGAACAATTGCAAACTCGTCAGAATATTACGGAGTTTGCTTGATTTTGTGTTCATTTGTGCGATCACAAAATCACTGAGTGCTGGCGATACTGATAAAAGCAAGACGGTATTACATGACGCAATAAATAAGATTGTTAAATATTAAAAACTGTCAGATCAGGTATTACGCTGTGCTGTTAGATCAACTGCTAGAATATTTATCAGGATCATTGATTCATCAAGCAGCCTTTGGAGCTTTATTAAAACATACACATTATCACACTCTCATATCTACCTGTTGTTTTTTGTTTGTTTTTGGTTTTTTAAGAGTAACTTACTGATCCCAATGGCTTTCCATAGTCAAAAAGCATATTAGTAAAAAATCTGTACAGTTTTATTATTGTAGATACTGTCCTGATGCGACATAAGAGAATGTAATGCTTGTTTTTAGACCAAAAAAAAAATCAGCTTAATTTCAGGACACTAAACAAAAATGTTACACGCTTCCTTGAATTGAAGTCATGCCGTTAGATTGTCAAAGCTCATAAAGCCCTAAAGGGAATGTTTGTCTAAGCTGGTCACGTCCTACACGTTTATGGAAGACAGTGGGATATTTCTCATCGTTCACAAGCAACAGCATATTATAAACAGAAGGTTAATTAAGGAATAAAGCACATTTATCCATTTATAGTAACATTTAATGTTGTAACACAAGTTAGTTCCTGTTATTACTTATGTTATAGCTGCAATAAATAGTTGTCATTCCCTCTTCAGCCTTCTCTCGCGCTCTCTCTCTCTCTCTCTCGCTCGCTCTCTCTTTTTTCTCACTCTAAGAATGGGGACTCCTTCCATAAATGTTAAATAAATGTCTCCTAACACAAAACGTCAGCAATAGTACATTTTGTTAAACAACAATCTGTTTATTATTTGATTAGATTATCCGGAGTCCCTGTGTATGAGCCGTTACTATAGAAACAGTAACATATTAGAAGGAGCACATGAATATAAACCTGTCACAGCCGGAACTACTTTCCGAGCCGTGCCGAAATGTAACGTGCACCTCCTGACCTACAGAGTGTCTACAGCACCGTGGCGTAATCGTGTCCTTTTGCTCTTTTATGCCCCACAGCTGTCGAAGACGAACTTCTCCAACAACAATGATTTCCGCGCGTTCCTCCAGACGCTCTGCGCCACCTTCAATGAGTTCAAGATCCACGAGCAGATCGAGAACGAGTACATCATCGAGCTGCTGCAGCAGCGCAGCCGCACCACCTACAACGTGCACTCTGACAACAAGCTCTCCGAGATGCTGTTGCTGTTTGAAAAAGGCCTCAGGAACGTCAAGGTGGGTGTGTGGGGGATTTATATAACCATGTAGGCCTGTTTGGGCTGGACAGTTTCTGTTACCATGAATATATTGGGTTTTTTATTGCTAATGTTTATATCAGTGTGTCATTGCATACGAGGAGTTGTTTGTTTTGTTTGTCCCCCGTTCACTGTTTGGGTGCGTCTTTGCTTTAGATTTAGATAAACATTAACGTCCGCGCTGGACGTTCATTCCGGCTGCACACTAACTGACAGGTTTATGTTAATGCGTTCGTTCTGATACAGTATCGTTTCTATAGTAACAGGGACTAGAGGTCAACTGATAGTGGGTTTTATCGATAACTAAGTCGGGCGGTTCTTATCTGCCGAAAACCGATTAATCAGCCGATAATTTCATAAACTGATACTGAATGAAAACTTAACACTGAAAGTAAAATATCGCTGAACTTTATTACAAAAATGAACAGTACTGACTGTACCATGAAAATGTACTGTACTTTTTAAAAATGAAATAATAAATATTAATATATATTAACTGTTAATAAACATTAAAGTAAATAAAAGATGTGCATCCAAACTGAACCAAAATGCAACACTCCAAACAGCAAATAAAAAGAGACCTCCAAAAGTAGTAATAATTCTTTTTTTTAAACACTTCAAATAATGCAACAAAATTTGTCAGCGATAGTCTTTATTTCGCCTCTAGGGGTATCTCTCGTACCATATAATGACGGCAGACGCTTCTCAGCCGCTCCCGCAACAGACGTGACCGGGAAAAACTCTGTATAGATTTTTGCAGATAAGAGATAGTTCCAGCAATAGTTCGATTATCGGTGCCATTTAATCTGCTAAAACAATCAATCGGTCGATCTCTAACAAGAACTTGGAACGGTTGACGCTTCACATAAAATCCAGCGTGCTTTTAAAAAGCAACTGTTGATATGGTGAAGTTTTCACTCCAATGTTTCAGAAGGAGTCTCCAGTGTCGGTGCTTTATAACATTCAGAGGTGAAGCTGTAACTTTAAGCTGGGTTTTCAAGAGAGAACAAAAAAGAGATCAGCGAGGGAACAACCATTTATATTAAGTGATAACAGGAACTAACTTGTTTCACGGATGTTCCACAACTTTAAACGTAGATATCGTTTTTTATTTTTATTTTTTAATTGTAAATGAAAACATTTAGTGTTTGCTAATTGGAACCATGTTCACATATAAATCAAACCAAACTGTGTGTCATGCAAATTTCAGACACCTAATATGTATTATCAGATTTACTACAGATGGTATATTATAGGTTTTTTTGGCTGAAATAATTCTTTAACTCCTAACATGCTGTGTAGTGTAAATGTGAGGCCTCGGAACCCAAAACGGAGAAATGTTCGACGTTTAACTGACCCGACGTGGCTTACTAAGTCTGCTTGGCAATCTGGGAATTTTCCGCTTGTCAAAGCCAAGAAAAATGAGGACATTGTGTTCTGCGCTAGCAGGAAGGAATGGGCACGGTGAAGTAATAGCACGTTTATTTCTCAATTTTTATTCCACTGTTTATTTTGGTAAGCTTGACCTGGTCAAGATTAACGCTGTGTGGTAACAGATTTGCCGATCCCAAACTCTGTTGCACCATGTAGGCTTTTTTTTTTAGCCGCTGACTCTGAGTGACAGGAGAGAAGGCTGGCTGATCTGCGGCCAGTTTCGTGCCCAAGGTTACTCCGGCAGCGGCACTGCACAGGGTGGAGGCTGACTGTGCTGTGCTGGGATGACTCAGGCTGTTGTGGTGAACTGAAGCGCAGCCAGACACCGCAGTGAACCTGCAGCATGTTTTTAAAATGGGTTTTCTTCTTGTATTCGAAAAGTTCACTTGTAAACAAGGAACACTTTAGTAATGCCTCTTTTTATGACAAAAAAATAAGTCATGTATAACGCAGCAATTTGTCAAATATTACAAGTTTTCTGGAAATAAGCGATAACTCCTCATTAGCTGTGTTTCCGTCTGCGGATTTTTGGCATATGGCATAAAAACCACTGGATGGAAACACCAGATGCAATTAAAATCACCAAATTGCGCATAAAAAAAATGTGCTCAATTGAGGTGGATAATTTTTTTTTATATATAAGAAGACATGCTACGAAACTACGATGGAAACACATTTACCAAATAAATTCCTTGCTACGCATAAAAAAAAAAGTGACTTTGTCTCAGTAAATCATGCAATTGGCTCGAGTGTTGTTCGCAAATGTTTAATGCGATATTCGAATTTTTCCTCACAAGTTCAATTCGCAACTTGGATGGAAAACGTAGCTATTGTCTGTTTATAGTTACATTTAATTTCCTGTTAGCTCTTACATTATAGCAGGTATAAACAATCATTCCCTCACCAGACCAAAAAAAAAAACAAAACATGTAGCTTGTCACGTTAAGGAGAACCTTTTCAGGTGTTGGAAAACTTGGTTACAAAGAGCTGACACTGGAGACTCCTTCCAAAAAATGTTAAGATAAGATATAACTTTATTAATCCCCCCTTAGGGGAAATTTGGGTCAACATAGCAGCACGAAGGAATGTAAAAGAACAGAACAGATGCCGTATTGTAGAAGTATTCACACTATTTACACTATACAATCAATAATAATTATTTACAACCAGATAATGTCTCAGATATAATCAGGCTTAATTCTGTCAGTTTGGTGCTGTGGTGTTGTGGAACCTGATGTCTGATGGCACAAATGATTGTACAATGCTTGTCCGAACAATAAATAACAAAGTTAGTGTGTAGACTTTCAGCTTTAATTTGAGGGCACGCTTTATACATGGTCTCACCCTTTTTAAGGAACCAAAAGTATTTGGACAGATTAAGGATCATTAAAGGTAAATAGTCATTTTTAATACTTGGTTGGTCAACGAAAGCCTGAAGTCTGGAACTCATAGCCATCATCAGATGCTGGTTTTCTTCATTGGTGATGCTCTGCCAGGCCTTTACTTCAGCTGTCTTCAGATCCTCCTTATTTTTGAGGTGTTTTGCCATCAGCAAAATCTAGTTGAGGAAATGCATGCTCAACTAGATTCAGGATAGGTGACTGATGTGGCCATTTGCAGATCATTTCATTTCTTTGCCTTAAAAAAAGTCTCTGGTTGCTTTTGAAGTATGCTTCAGGTCATTGCCCACCTACACTGTGATGCACCGTCCAATGAGATTCGAAGCTGAATCTAAGATTCAGATAATATAATTCTATACACTTCAGACTTCATCCTGCTGCTTTTCTCAGCAGTCACATCATCAATAAATATAAGGGAAGCAGTTCCATCCTTACCTTCTCTGTACTCTTCTCTTCCCATCATTCTGCTACAGGTTCATTCATTTCATCTGTCCATTAGGATGTTGTTCCAGAACTGTTTTTTAGATTTAAAAAAAAAAAAGATTTTTGGTAAAATGTAATCTTCCTGTTTTTGAGGCTTACATGTTGTGGATTTGTGGTTCTGTATTGACTCTGGTGAAGTCTTCTTTTGATTGTTGACTTTGACACGGATACGCCTAACTTGTGGAGGGTGTTCTTGATCTGGCCAGCTGTCCTGATTTCTTTTTTTGTTTTTCTTCACCAAGGAAATAATTCTCGTCATCCACCGCAGTTCTTTTTAAGACCGTACCGAATACAACGATTTGGCCGCACGCAGTCTCTCTGATGGGTTTGTTTCGATTTTTCAACCTGACGATGGCTTTCTTCACTGGAAGTGACGACTCTTTGGACTTAATATTGAGAGTTAACAGTTTACTCAGATTACAAATCAACTCAGCAACTTTTTTTAATCTGCTTACTAGGAAGTGAAATAATGATGGAATGATCACACCTGGCCATTAAACAGCTGAGCACCCAATTGTGTCCAATTGCTTTTAGTTAATTATGTTTAGTTATTATATATTTGTTTGTTTATTTATTTGTCATTGTTTGTTTTTCTGTGGTTGTATAGTAATGTGAATTTACATTTTGGAATGTAAATTCCAAAATGTCTCAGTTGACTTTTTTTTTTTTTTGAGAAAGAACTACTAACCAATTGTAGCTCTCTTTACTGAGATACTTCGATACGTGTAATATGTTTATTTATGAGGTTTTCTTAGGTGAAGAGTATATTATAGTAGTAATATTATGAGAAAAGATTTTAAGAGAAAAGAATAGGCAGTTATTGTCGTATGAAAATGAAGAATTGGCACGTGCCTAGTCTTTGAAAGTTTCTATAAAAGCATCTGCTTTAGTGTGTTTGTGGTGTGAGATTATAGGCGCTCTGAATATAAGGAAACAAACGAACAAAAAAAACAACAGTTTTCTTGCCAGATGCCGAGAACAGCTCACAGTGACTTGGCTTCTAAAAGCTTATAATTGCAGCATGATCTCACAGGAAGCTATTATTAAGTGGGGAGGGAGGAAGGAGCTCGACACACCTGTGGTGCGATCGCCGGTGTGCGCCGTTTAGATTCGCCACTTGTATCTCCGTGTATGTACGCATGTGTATATTGGTGCAACGCTGAGCAATCCTAAGTGTGTATTCATGTTTGTTTTATTCACCAGAGCGAGTGCGAGCAGCTGAACTATGCACGACAGCTGAAAGAGCGTCTCGAGGCTTTCACCCAGGATTTCCTTCCCCACATGAAGGAGGAAGAGGAGGTAAACATCTTCCGAACGCTAAATGTACACACCGTGCGCACAATGCAAGACCGTTCCCTCTCCGTAATGGATAAATGAACACTGTGTATTTTTATTGGCTTTAGCTATCGTTTACGTGGGGAATAAAACACTCAGGTTGTGCTGCGGTAGGAAATTAATCAGTGACTGGGTCGTGTGATGCAGCCTGAACGGTGTGAAGTGGAGTCCCAAAGTGTTTCATTCCTCTTATATCACAGCAATTTGCCAACATTACTTACTTATGTATTAAAAGAATAAAACTAAAATTCACTGACACATTAAAGATGAACGGTAAGAATTCGAGACTGCTCCAGAGCTTCGTTACGGGTTAACGTTTTGTCCGTACAGCTCCTCTGACTCGGGGAGGATGTTAATAGTGGCTTATGTAGCACAGCATAATCACCACAGTCACTACTGTATACCTAATTACACTCATTTAGGGAACACCATGTATTTGCCTTCTCCTGCCATTGTACCTGTCCACTGGACCTGTCTGACCCCCGTAATTGTCCTGTCTCAGGTGTTCCAGCCCATGCTGATGGAGTACTTTACCTATGAGGAGCTGAAGGCCATAAAGAGACAGGTGATAGCGCAGCACTGCAGCCAGCAGCAGTGGGACACGGCCGCCGAGGTGCTGAAGGGCTTAAACCTGTGGAGCCAGGCCGAGGTGCTGCATAAGGCCTTCAAATACTCCGACCATGAGAAGACCGAGGACGGTGAGACACGCTCTCTGAGAAACAGGACCACAACCCACGTTGTCAAATTATTATTATTATTATTATTATTATTATTATTATTATTACATTTATGGGTCCAAGCACCAAAATCCACTCTGAACCAATGTGTTCCATCAGCGGAAAGTTCAGCAATAGATTTTAATTTATAAAATCCATACTGTTGGCGTTTCTGGAATTTATCTTTGCTACAGAAAGTTTGAGAAACACTACTGTAATCTACACTACTGGGCAAAAGTTTAAACACTCGACTGAAATTTTTCTCATGATCTTAAAAAGCTTTTGATCTGAAGGTGTATGATTAAACGTGTGAAAACGGTGTTGTAGACAAAAATATAATCGTGCCAACGTATTCGTTTCTCTCATTAGAAAACTCCATTTTATTTACAATTTTTTTTTTACAAATTAAACGGATGACTCGGAGTGAAATATTCTGTAAAGCAGCCGATAGGAGTCCAGTGTCGGTGTGAACTTCTTTATTACTGTTTAAAAAGCATCTCGGGGAAATTCCTCAAGAAATTGGGTCAGAAAATGCCAAGAATATATTTCTGGAAATTCTAGGTGAAAAGGGCGTCTACTTTGAAGATGCTGAAATACTAAATTATTTAGATTTATTAGATTTTTTTTTTAATCACAACATAATTCCCATATTCACATTTGTGTTATTGCAGTGTTTAGATGACTTTTTTATTATTATTATTATTATTATTTTTATTATTCTAAAATGTGTGTGGGGGAAAAATAATAAACTTTTGACTTATAGTGTATACATTATTTTAGAGATCCATGCTTGGTATAATCTGGATTATTATTATTTTTCACTACAGTCCTGATCTTAGTTCCTCTGTCAGGTTTGGGATACATTTGTATATTCATACGAATTCATATGTACAAAGAAGATATATAGTGTAGAAGTTATTTGTGCCCGATTAATGGGCAGGTGTTTTTGTAAGATAGCGCTAGTCAAAAATCGCAGCAAAATCTGTGTAACCATGTGTTTATGATGCTGGACATTTAACCCTCGCTGAAAAGATCACATGGAAGCAGAAAAGACTCCAGAATCTCAAGTGGCTCGACAGGAAAGCATCCCCTGAGAGATTCCACAGCCGAGCATGGCTCTTGAACAATTATAGATACCTGTAATTCAGGCTGTAAGGTGGTGTCTTTATAGTAGGATTTCGTACAACCCTGAGACCACACCTGCTGTGTGTGTGTGGAGCCTTTATCCTCTGCATTCTTAAAATAATTGCTGCGTTGTTTGTGTGTGTGTGTGTGTGTGTGTGTGTGTGTGTGTATGAAAGACAGGTATGTACCATGTATATAATGGGTGTTGTCTTTTTATTCCCTTCCTGCAGAATGTGACAGTCGGGCGAGCACGCACATCTCGGCACTGCCACAGGAGGTAATGGTTCGACTGTTTCGTTACCTGGGCCCGGAGGACCTGTGTCGCTGCAGCCAGGTGTGCCATACCTGGGCAGAGCTGGTTAAAACGGGTTCTCTGTGGAGACACCTGTACCCAGTCCGCTGGGCCAGAGGTGAGAGACCCGTCTTACCTGTTGTTATTTTTCAGTGCATCATCCTTGCACAAAATGTAAAGAAAAGTCCAGCGTTCTTGCATCCTAGGACAAGCTCCGCATCTCTGCAACAGTGATCATGTGACCTCTCAGGGAGATGTTTAAGTTTTAAGGGAAGTAATAAAATGCGTCGGGCATGCTGTTCAAAGAACACGATCAATGAACGGGTGGTCAGATGTGGTTCGTATAAAATTTTTAGGGGGCCAATCTGTCTACTAATAACATTCTCTCTCAATCTATCTGCTTTTGTCACTCTCTCAATCCAGCTGACTTTCTACTTGTATCACTCTATTTTGTCATCTATCTTTCTACCAGTCTCCGTCGGTCTGTCTGTCTTTCATTCTTTCTTTCTGTCTTTCACCTTGAGTCTATCATCAAGCTTATGAAACAGTTTCAAACTTTGTTTCTGGCTTTGTCAAGCCATCATGACGCACTTTACCTGTCTGGGTTGAATACCTTGTTCACCTTGTTTAGGTTTGTTTATGTCCTTAAGTAAAGAAAGAAATTGAAACTTTTATAAATTCATCATAAAATAAATTTTGAAATGATTTAAGTGAGTAAGTGCTGCGGTTATTAGAACGTCTGTGATGCAGCCCAATGCGACGTGGGGTTACTGTTGATTATTTTCCTGTAACTGCACATCCCCACTGTAGGGTTGTCATGGCTCGAATCCGTCGTGGTCTAAAATGGTCCCAGTTTAACAACATTACAGGTTTAATCAACCATTTAAAAGCACACAAGCCAGTGGCGAGGAAAAGAAGAAAAGGAAACCGTTATGAAATCTTCGTCCAAAGGTATCTTTGCACATTCTTGGGTGTATATACACTACGAGTCCAAAGTTTAGACACTCATTTTTTATTTTTAGTTTTCCATGTTTTAGGATAATAATAAAGTCATCAAAACTCTGGAGTAACACAAATGGAACTATGAGAATTATGTTGTGATAAAAAAAAAATCAAAAATAAATCAAAATAATTTATTATTTTAGTATCTTCAAAGTAGACGCCCTTTTTGCCAAGAATTTTTGCTGAAAATTTCCAGAAATGTATTCTTGGTGTTTTCTCACCCGATTTCTCGAGGAATTTCCCCGAGATGCTTTTTAAACAGTATTAAAGGAGTTCACACCTACGCTCGACATTTATCGGCTGCTTTTCGGAATATTTCACTCCAAGTCGTCCGTTAAAAATAATAATAATTTTGTAAATAAACTGTTAGTTTTCTAATGAAAGAAACACATACGTCGGCGCGATTATATTTTTGTCTACGTCACCGATTTCAAACATTTAATCACACACCTTCAGATCAAAAGCTTTTCAAGATCATGAGAAACGGTTCAGTTGAGTGTCCACAAACTTTTGACCGGTGGTGTATAACCAAAAAAACCCCCACAAGGTAGCAAAAATCAAATGATAATAGGGTAAAGGGTTTATTTTCCGTCATTATTGTGAGTGAAGATCAACGTCACTTCAATCTGTAGGACACGTTCTTGTCTGTCAAGATTTAGCAAACAGTATGATTCACCTGATTACTGCTCCCCCCCCTTCCCCCCCTTCCTCCAGGCGATTATTATCGTGGTCCCCCAGGGGAGCCAGACCAGGATCCTGATGGAGAAGACTGGGTGCAGAATCTGCAGGAGGAAGGGCGAGCCTATCAGGAGTGGGATGAGGACGCAGACATAGACGAATCCGGTAACACATCTTTCCCCTTTGAGAACGGGTCAGCCGAGATCAGAATAGTTGTGTTTATGCCGCTCTGTTCGTGTGTTGTGTGTGTGTGTGTGTGTGTGTGTGTGTGTGTGTGCAGAGGAAGCATGTGAGGACTCGCTGGCCATCAGTGCCGTGCGCAAAGAAAAGAAGTTGCTGAATGGAATGATCCAGAACCTTCTCCCTGCTGTGGGGTCATCGGTTCGCACCCTCAGCTTGGCTTACAGTGCAGCCGTCTCCAGCAAAATGGTAAGGAAAAGCTTACGAGCTTATATTAGTCAGTCTCGTATTAGTCGTACTTGGTCCATGTGCGATTTTTAGTTCAGATTCAGTTACAAACGTTACATAACTAGAAAAAAATGATGATGGGTTTGTAGTTGTGTTTAAAGTGTTTTACTTTCACTCCAGACACCCATTGTGTTAAAAGTAAAATTTGGGTTTTTTTGTGTCGTGTATGTTGTCATTTTCTTTACCAGGTGCGTCAGATCCTTAGTCTTTGCCCAAATCTCATACACTTGGATCTCACCCAGACTGACGTTACCGATTCTGCTTTCGAAAGGTGAGCGTTTAATCCTGAATATTTACGCCCGGATGTTTTCATGCGTCTTCGTTTCCTGTCCATCAATAAAATCGACTGAATATGGTATAGAGGTTTGACTGGAATGTCAGTGACACGTTTTCTCCGCCCTTTTCCGCAGTTGGGCGGAGCTGGGGGTGTGTCGCACGCTCGAGCATTTGGACCTGTCAGGCTGCGAGAAACTCACCAACTACACGCTGCAGAGTTTGTCTCTGGGTTTAGGCGATCTGACCTCGCCCAGGTTTTCCAAGAACAGCCCCGAATGCAAAAACAAGCTTCTGAATACACCGCCGTCTGCCATCAAACTTCTGGACAAGCACTCCGGCTATTCTCTAGGACGCGCACGCACGGCTCTCGTCTTTAAGTGGAGGCCTGGTGGGAGGAGCATGAGCTGCAGCCCCGTCTGGGTTCTGGATCCAGTCGAGCTTGCCGACATCGAGGACGCAGCCGACTGGACTAGAAGAGAAGGTGTGGCCGGACACAGCGAGGGGCGTGGTGGTATTTTAGGGATGCAGGCGGGAGGCAAGTCGTGCTGCTGTAGGAGGAGCACGAGACGGAGCTTTAGGACTGACATTGGCTCCACCTACTTGCAGCAGCTGTATGGCACTCTGGGGGAAATGCAGTGTGGCCACTCTGCATGCTGCGGCTCAGATACCGCTTTAAGGACATTGAAAGGAGCGCAGTGTGAGCCTCAAGCCACAGGGTGCAGCACTGAGTTTTGGACTAAATGCCCTTCCGAGGGCGAGTCAAGGACTGATCAGACAGGAGCCTGCAGAGCTCTAAGGTTCCTCAGCCTATCAGGATGCTATCAGATCACAGACATGGGCCTGAGGTACGGCGCGCACACACACACACACGCACATATCTAATGACTCTAAACAAAATATCCCATAATATTGCAGGTTGGGGGGAAAAAATCAGCGTAGATTGCAAAATTATTTATATATAATTTTCCATATATTATTGCCTACACCAGTGGTTCGGATCTGTTTTTGGCTAAGCAGTGCTACACACCGCCATGCTAGTTGGGTTTTGTTTGTTTGGCTCAACAAGCTGCCTTTTCTTGCTGCTTAACTCCAACTCTGAAAAGATGATTTGCTTGTATTTTCTCATTTGTAAGTCGCTTTGGATAAAAGCGTCTGCTAAATGAATAAATGTAAGATGAGCTCTAGTCTTTAACTCCACCCCTACACAGTGTAGGTGTGTCTCCTTAAGTGTTGAGGCATACAAAGACATTCTAGACAATTCTGTGCTTCTGACTTGGTGGGAACGGTTTGGGGAAGAACCACATATGGGTGTAATGGCCAGGTGTCCACATACTTTTGGCCAGATAGTGTGTTAAAACACCTATTTTGCTTCTGAAATTCATCGTAATGCAGGACAGTAGGTTAGAGTAACAGAACTGATGTTTTAATTTGGAATTGTGAGAGAGAAGCTTGAAAGGTTTGTATTTAATAGTAACAGCCAGCTTATTCTTCTGCTTGTCTCACAAATCCAAAACAGGCGTGTGTGTGTGTGTGTGTGTGTGTGTGTGTGTGTTGTAGGTGTCTCTCAAAGAGAGGAGGGCTTCCTCTGCTGGAGCATCTGAACCTCTCAGGCTGTCTGTTCATCACTGAAGTAGGACTGCATGAACTGGTGTCCGTGTGTCCCTCGCTCAACGACGAACACTTCTACTACTGCGATAACATCAACGGTAACATGCACATGTGCACACAACATCCTGATTATTAACCACACACAATAATGCGATCCTGAATCACGCAAACTGCTATGACCGTAACGTAAATATATTTGAAGACATTTTACACTGATGTGTACACCTACACCTGGACTGTGAATGTTCTTTCTTTGGAAATTGTCATGTTGTTTTCATGAACAATTCGTATAATTATTGTTTAATCATGATCTCGCACAACACTGGCCTTGTTCAGGTGAGTGCGCAGTACCTGAAGGTATGTATAAAGAATCAGATCGTCTGGAGAACCGAAATCCGTTTTGCCGTGTAACGGGGGAAAAAGAGAAGTATGGGATAATGCTCAGCAGTGGAGCTGAAAATTTAGTTGTTTTCTCTTATAACTTGGCCATTTCTGTTGGATGAAATACACTGGCATTCATATTCGGCCCGTACAGAATTTCACAGATTTTTGTTTGTTTTTTTTATTTGGGATTGTTGCAGCAAAAAAATGTTTTGTGAGTTTTTTTGCACTTTTTTTTGTTGTTGTTGAGGAAAACTACTTGAATTGGTGAAATCGCAGTTGCACAAAATTGTTTTGCACACTCTTTCACAGTGATGTTCGTTGGTAAACGAGACTTTTTAACTGTACTCATGTTTGACGCACGTGAATTGAAGAGTTGCGATGATGTCACGTGACGCGTCTCAGTCCAAACCTGCGGAAAATGTGCGGGAATTTAGAAAAATGGCAAGCTCCTCCGAATATTGTGGCGTTTGCTCGATGTTGCGTTCATTCCTGCGATCGCACTATCGTGAAATCCCGGCGGGACTGAAAATAGTTTTTCAATCCTGTTCAATTCAAGAACTGAAGTAAAGTGCCACTTCCCTTTTTTGCTAACCATCGATTGTAAATAGCGGTTCCGGCGACGGTTCCAGCTGCAAGTCACGGGATTATATTAATGCGCTCGTTCCTATACGTTATTGTTTCCATAGTAACAGCTCATTCACAAGGACTTGTATGGGTGAACACTCTACATAAGCTCTGGTGAGATTCACTTTAAGGAGTTGGTTATCTAACCTTAACGGAAAGAGTCAGGGCTTTGTAACAGTAAGTTTTCAGATGCAGGAAAGTCTTCAGGACAGAAAAGTTTGCTTTCCATTTTCTCAGTAACACGACAACGTGTTTTTGTCTAATTAACTTCAAGAGTGCGTCAAAAAGCAAGGCTGGTGAAGAAACGACTGTTTCTAGGTGATGTAACTCATTTCGTGGACGTTCCATAACGTTAAACGTAACCCTAAATGGATAAAAGTACGTTATGTCCTTCATAAATGTAGTCGATTAAAAATCTACCTTGTGGACAAATTCCTGTGGTGTAAAAAGGAATAAAGCGCTTCAGGACCTGCTGTTATTGGAAAAATAATCAACAGGGCAGATCACATCATCCTGCCGTTGATTATTTCCCTATAACCGCACACCTTGCCAAATCGTGTGTTTTATTCTTTACTTATTAATCCGTGTCCCAGCCTGTTGGTCTTACTCTTTCCTTCTCTCTGTGTCCTGCGCAGGTCCTCATGCTGACCGAGCGAGCGGATGTCAGAATCTGCAGTGCGGCTTCAGGGTTTGCTGTCGCTCCGGAGAGTGATCGTCTTCCCCAAATGGCTCTTTGTTGTTGTTTTTCTTTTTCTTTTTTTCTCCTCCACTTTCTCCCCTCTCTTCATTTTGTCTTTCCTTATTCTATCCCAACACCCTCGTTTCTCCTCTTCAAACCCCTCTGCGTGTCTCTCGTCCTGTTGCACCTCCTGCGTTTGCACTTTAAATATCGGAGGGGCTCGGGCTGCACTGTCACTCACGAGTCGTTTCACTCAACCACATAAAGGAGGAAAAAAAACCCATGTTAAATTTCCTGAAACCTTTGCTGAGCAATTGGACAGTTTACAGAGTGTACATTTGTAGATGAATGTGTTTATTGAAGTTTCTATGTGTTCCTTCTCTCGCGTTAAGTAATTTAAAAAGGGAAGGATGCGATCATTAATTTGGTGCGCTTTAAGAAAACATTGCTTTAAGCACGGAATAATTGCGTTTTTTTTTTTTTTGTTTGTTGGTTTTGTAGTAATTATATCTCCCAAAGCTGCATAGCTGTCTATGCTGTGTTCCTCAGCTTCTAGGGAATAACATGTATAACACCTTAACCTATAATTACTGTACAGTTATGTTACATTCTATGTAAATGTGCTTTGCTTCTTTTCTCATTTGCTAACGCAGACTCGGCATAAGGAAACGATTCAAGTCCCATACATGGGCTAACGAAAGAGTTCAACTAAAAGTGAAATTGACCCGGTTTGCTCCAAATGTCAACGTTCAGCCAATAGAGCATTGAAATGTAATTGAAACCGGAAAGATTCTAGCTACAACAGTAACATTTTCCACACAGTTTCCAACAGTAGAGGAATTAACCAAATCTAACATATAAAATATTACTCTGATCCAAATCGTAGATGCTTGTGCGGAGAGATACCAAACTACGTGTTGTATTTGCAAGTTAGAGTGCTTTTATATCTTTCCAAAAGCAAACAAAACAAAAACCTTCCGAGGTTCATGTAGACCTGAAGGCATACTCTTTCTATCATTGATTAGAAAAACAACAACCAGAAAACGTCTACAAATATCTGTCAAGTGCGCAGAGATATCACAAAAATCCACCCGAGCACGGTGAGTGTGCTGAATAACCGATTAGATTATTATATAAATAACCAGTTCTAAACCACCAGGGCCTTTTTGTTCAACAATCCAAATATCCAGAACATGTCACATCACTACAGCTGTGTCCGAGTTGAGCAGTGCATGTCCATAACATCCTTTCTCAGTGCGATTTAACCTGACTTTGAAGCAGACTGAGACCACCTCGCTCGGACCAGACGTTTCGGTTTGCGATCGAGTCCGGATGCCGTGTTCTTAAGTACCGCACCGAGGAGGGAAACCACACCAGGGTTCCGTTCAAACTGTCTAAACGCTGCCGCATATGTGAAAGCACTCAAAGACCAGCTAAAACTCCATTAACATCACTCCAATAGTGTCGTAGCTCCAAACATATCTTAGCTGATCAGCCAGAGGGAAATCGTGTGGGTTTTTTTTTTTTTTAGTTTTGGTTGAACGTTTTCGTCAAGCCCAATTTAGTGTTAAACTGCATTGCTTGTTGGAATTAAACATAAATAAACATTCTCCTTAATTTGTGTAATGATAATTCTGTGTGAGAAATCAGGCTTCAGAATGGTCAGATGAACCCGATTTAATTTGATGTTGAATCACAGCAGTGGCTGTAAAATACAAGTAACAAATAATAATAACACAGGAGTTTTGGAGAATAAAAGGACACTGGTATGTACGTTGAGTCATTCAACATGAAAATACCGTACTGTTGACGGGAAGGTTCTCCTGACAATAGGAGAGGCAACTTGTAGTCTGTTTAAACACCGATATTTCAGAACAGACGTTCTCCTGGGAGCTGGTACCGTCATCCGCTGCATCGCATGTGCTGCTGACGCGAAATCCACACTGCTATTTAGGACAGAACCTTTTCTCGGCCAAGTGTCTCGGGTTGAGTGCACTAAGGAGCCGTTATATATGAACTGTGAGCTACACAGTTTATATAATGGTTTGCCATTAATAAATGGCTCCGTTTTGTCTCATGATGGAAAGTGAACAAATGATTCGAGCAGGATGTATAAATGCATTTTTTAGTTCCTGGGATGTTTTTGGTCAAATGAAATGAATTATTTTCATCATATGCTACAAGTTTACTCAATTCCTGAGTAATTTAAACACTAGCATCAAATATTATTTTTTAAAAATAGGGTTAAGCTGAAATTAAATAGGAGAGAATATTCTACTATAATTATGAGATGATGAGGAAGCAAAAAATTTGAGTACGGCAATGTTCCAAACTCTGAACATACAAGAATATTTAACCGTTTTACATGGATTTCCAGTGTTTTTTGTTGTTGTTCCTCCACCCCCCACAGTTTTGCTTATGTCAAAGTTGAACAGGAACCTGACGTCCGTACTTTTAGGTGCCCGAAATCCCATTATTCTACCCCCCCCCCCCTTTTTTTGGGATTTTCACGCAATTGAATTTCTGCCATTGCATGACAGCTGTCACTTCTAGTGGACAAAAGTCAACACATGCTTGATAAAGCCACCATACTGAACATGCTTGGAGAAGACACTAAGTGAGCCTAACAAAGTCCTGTAATTGGCTAGCATTACTCTGATTGACACTAGAGAAAATGTCATTATTAGTTATTGAAAGAAAATCTATTTATCCTTTCCATGGACTCTCGGGCATGGATGGCATGTAGAAGCAGTGGTAGCTACGTGGAGTAGACAGTGGACTTCTGATCAGAAGGTCGTGAGGTCAAATCCCAGCACTGCCAAGCTGCCACTGCTGGGCCTTTGAGCAATGCCCTTAACCCTCAAATGCTCAGCTGTATAAATGAGTTAAATGCAAGTCATTCAGGATAAGGGTGTCTGCCAAATTTTATAAATGGATGCCTGTGGCATTGTTGGGTTTCAAACAGGTGATCCCCTGACAACAGATCTAAACACCAGCCTCAATGGGGAGCCCATTATTTTCTTTTCTTCATATGCTCTTTCCATTCACAGTTGTATCACAGTTCTCTTGACTCTTTGGGAATCTTCTTGTTTTTCCTCTACGGCTGGCTGGCATATCTTCACTGTGGATCCCGGATACAGCCCAAACCCGGCAAACAGAGGCAGTGTGAACCTCGTCTCTGCTCTGTGGAGGAGTTTCATACAGTCTGAGACGCTGTAAAAGGACAGCGTTCCGGCTTTGTAGTCGAGATACACCCCTATCCTGTGGGATACAGGTGCCAGGATTTCCGTTTCCACATAATCGTGCACGAAAGAATATTTCAATATGGCACAATCCAAACTCCAGCTCTGTTTGTTGTACCCAAAGCTGCATTCATCATCATCTCCCTTCCGGGTGATGTCTCTGTACGAGACTGCGATGTCCACTCCGTGCAAACCCGTCCACTCGGCCTCCCAGTAGCAGCGTGTGTTCAGAGGCTCTCGGCACAGAACCTGAGCCCACCAGTCAAAGCGTTCTGGGTGGTCAGGATAAGGCTGGCACTCTGTGCTACACGCCACTAGCTTCTCTTCACACACACTCAGGCTCCAGTGGGCTGTGTCAGGGTCCAGAGACAGTGGGACCAGATCTGAAAGGAGAGAAATGTTGAATGATGGTGTAGACCAGTTGTGACCAAGCCTGCTCCTGATGATCTACCTTCCTGAAGAATTCACTTCCAACTCTGATTGAACACCTCTTATCCAGATCACCAGTCCACTTAATTAGCTGAATAGTGTGGAGCCAGTGTGGAGCTGAACTGCTGGAAGATAGATCTCGAGGAGAAGGGTTTGATGACTACTGGTGTGGATGCCCAAAATGAAAAAGAACAAATAAGCTAATAAGCAAATGGCTCCTGCTTGGTTGAAATGAAAACCTGCACCCACACCGGCTCTTTCTGGATAAGATTGGACATCTGATCCAGACCCTATCCTACAGTTATGTTTTTGGAAGGTGGGAGGAAACCGTACCCCAGACCGTAACCCAAGCTCCGAATCGAACCAGGGATCCTGCAGCTGTGGTTTGGTAATGAAGCTTAACAGGTAAGGCAAGCTTATTGTTGTGTACTCACACTGAAGGAAGTCCTTTCTCGTCTTCGGTTCAGAAGGAACTACAATCTTGTCCTTTTTCACTGAAGATAAATCAAATCATTAATTGGGTGAATACACGGTAATGATCAAAGAGTCATGACCTAACAGTGCCTTACCTGCTGCTGATATTTGATCAATTTCATACTCCCAGACATCTCCTATCCGCTCCTTGAGCGCATACATGGATTTCACAACCTCGCCGAAAGAGAACCGAGGATTGACCATCATCTTTAAGACATTTGCAGAAGTGAGATTGAAGGCCTGGACTGACTGCAGGGAGGTTTAGTCATAAAAAGACAGAAGAAACCAGAATCACCGAATAATCTTCATAGATCTGGCTATTGGCTAAAGAATAAAATGTTTTGAGTGTGCTGTTTTAGGAAAATAATCCACAAGATGGTCACAAGGTTAAGAAATGAGGCATGGACATTTACCAGATGTTGCCAAGAACATCACAAACAAAGGGATAATTGTACAGAGACTAGGATTAAACTAGACAGACTTGAGGGCATCACATGGTACAGGTTACAACAATGATCAAGCGAACTGGAGTAAGGGTGAAGGAAGCATTCACGATGGCTGTAAAAAGTCTCTTGGAAGCTAACTTCTAATGGCTAACTGTTAGCAGAAAATAAAAGTATCCTGCTATTCTGTGTGTGTGTGTGTGTGTGTGTGTGTGTGTGTGTGTGTGTGTGTGTCCACAGTCAAGCTACCAGTAGCCCAATTATCAGGCTCTTCTTGGTCACCTATATAGAATATTTGTGTGAACAGGTCAGCCATGTTACCTGCATGAAGTGGATGTCATTCTGAGTGCTCGAGAGGTGCTCCATCTCAGCATCTCTCCTCTTCAGCTCCGTTAATTCCTCCTCCACATTCTCCATCAGCTCCTCGATTCGGTCCAGTTCTGCTTGCTCCTGAGCTCGGATCAGGACCTTCATCACAGACTGGCTGCTCTTGATTGAGTGGATCAGTTCGGTGAAAAGCCGCTCGCTCTCCGCCTCTGTAGCTATTGCGATGTCCTGTTAATTATAACACGGTGGAAATATACAGTAGAATGAGCTATGGAAGGAATAAAGCAAGGCAAGGCATGCTCTTGTAGGAAAATAATCAAGCTGGGTTGTTTTTTGTTTGATTGATTGTTTGTTTTTTCTTCCCCAGTAGCACCATAACCCGAAGTGTTTTATTCTTCTTATTCCATAGAAATTTGCCTGCATTTGCATTTGTTATTTACTGAATAACGACACATCGTACTCTTTATTTTCTTATTAACGTTGAGGAACGTCCTTGAAACAAGTTAGTTCCTGTTATCACTTCTGTTGTAACACCTATTAATCTTTGCTCCCTCACCGGCCTCTCTGTTTTCTCTCTTGTGAAGTGGTGAGAGAAAACGCAGCTCGTCATGTTGCAGAGAAACCGAAAAGCACACAACACAAACATCCATTTGTAGACACGGCACTTACCCTGAGAGTGTTTTTAGCCAAGCGAAGCTCCTTTAGCTGCTTCTTTTGCTCTGCGATCATCTGCTTGGACTTCCTTAGCTCCTCCTAGGGGTTAGTCAGCAATCATATTTTCTTGTTAATCATCGTGAACTGAAGCAAGATTTAGCTTTTCTGAGACTCCTTTTGTTTGCATCAAATTATATAACGCTAAATGAATCTAAGCACTCATATATACATACATATAAAAATCTGTCATCTACATGTGCTGATGTGGTTTAGGACACTGTGTGGCACAACACAGCTACACTGTGTAACTGAACCTTGGAACTGTATGGGATGGCTATCTTGGACATCCAGATAAAAATATCCTCCTGTACCTATGGCATTAAACGAATCGCTGGTCACATCTCACCTTCTTTATGACTTGTCCTGTTGCCACCATGTCGTGCCCTTTGTGGTCCTCCAGCATACACATGCAACAGATGCATTGTTTCTCGTTATGGCAGTAAACATCCAGGACTTTACCGTGTACAGAGCATGTCATGGCCTCCTGCTGATTGGTAGCGTCCATCAGAATGTGTGCAGCCCTCGGATGGAGGTCGTCGTGCAGCAGGTGTGTGTCGCAGTACAAGGCCAGACACGCCAGGCAGGACTTGGCAGCTTCCTGTCCGCTGTCAGCGCACGAGTCGCAGGCCATGTCCTCCGGTCTGGCAGTGGTGTCTGCTGTGGTTTGCGTTTGGAGAGCTGTCATTTTGACACCGTCCACAGGGCTATCCTGGTCAGGTCTAGTCAAGCCGGAAGAGGATGGACCCGCAGCGGTTTCTGCTGAGGTTTCAGTGCGGAGATCTGTTTTCTCGAGTTTGTCCACTGGTCTGTCCTGATCAGGATTAGTGCAGAAAGTCTGCGAACACTGCAGGCAGCTGTACGAGCCTGTGTGTTCATACTTACTGATTAAGCAGTCAATGCAGGACCTGCAGTAGTTGTGCCCACAAGGAATAATAACAAGATTCTTTGCCTTTGTAAGACACAAACAGCACTTCTGAAGGTTCTGTGAGCTTGGCTTGCAGGAGGTTGCCATTTTTATGTACGGAGCAGGAGAAAGTTCCGTCAAGGAAGCATGATTTCAGTTTCATTTTTCAGGATCTCTGTTTACATGTGTAGGAGGAGCTTCTCAGAACACTGTCTGTGTGTGTGAGAGAAAGATAAACACAAATGAGGTGTTGTGTGACAAAATATGGCTGTTCAAGAGTCTATGTATACATACACACACACACACACACACACACCATCTTACTTTAAGTAGCATGACTGGAGTCTTTGCTTTTTTGTCTTTTCAGTAAGAGAGGAGCAATGAAACAGTGCCTGATTCTGTAAATAAACTAGTTACCTTCAGTTATCTTAGTTTATTTAGCACAACCCCTTGTGATGAGCAACAATCGGTCCCAGCGGATGGGTAGGAAACAAGATGGGTTAAACAAGAGATAAAGATCATGTTCACACATTAAGTTTGAGTGTTTGGATCTGCCCATGGTTTCGCTGCTGTGGGTGACATGGACTGGATGGTTAAACTGTGATGCTTCACTGCCACCTCCTGGTGTGATGTTGGTGCTTAAACAACATACAGGGGATTGATCAAAGGAGAAGATCCATGTGGTTTGGCCCTGAAAGCCTGCTGTTCCTATGTGACTTGCGGTGTGAATTAAGAAGAAAACGCCAAATCTTGTTGTTGTTTTTTTAAAATTCTGATTCCTCTGTTTAAATCTGCAGGTCTGTTAGTGTTAGTGAAGACCATAACAGGAGAAAATCCCATCCAAAATAGTCCCATTTAATGTTTGAAAGTCAGGCACTTAGAGGTGTAACAAGGTGTGCTGCAATGCAAAACTTTGGAGATGTCCATTGTGGAAATATGTGATCCACACTCTGTATATCAGCATTCTATTAATTTATGCATCTAATGCAATTGCACTGTTTGAACACCAGAGGTCCCAATCTGTCTAACTCATAAAATTCTGCATTTAGAGAGCATGCTGACCAATAGCTCTGGATCACAACAACCACCACACATTTATAGTCTAATGTGGTTGTGTAACCATATAAAACAATTCAAACGAACTCTGAAGTAGCTTTCAAACATCACCTACAGCTGTGGAAGTTGGTCATTTTAGCTGCCTTTGAGCTCTATTTCCGGTTAAAATGACGCCTCAGGTGCTGCTACGGAACTCGTTATGTTTCGATCTATAATTTTTTTCTGGGTCAGAGACCAGAGAGAGAGAGAGAGAAACTTTTGGGAGAGTATTTATTAATTTGTAAGACATGGTGAACCTGTAGTTTTTGTTGACAATATTAAACATCTGTTTGTAGCAACTTTTGATTTATTTTGTTTTATACAGACAAAAACGCACAGTGTTGTTAAGTCTTTTCAGTCCGAATATTTCCTTGTCAAAGTTTTGTTCAAAATAAAAATATTCTGAGAAACTAATTGGATCATGAAGTCAGTATTGTGAATCAAATTCTGACCGGATTGTAGCTTTACACCCCTACTGGCACCACTGTTCGTGAGGTGGGAATACACCATGCACAAGAAAACTGGAGACCCCAGAGGAAAACCACACGGGAAGAACGTGTGAAGTTTCACATGATAAACTGAGGTCAGGATCAAACAAGGAACCCTTGAGCTGAAGCAGCAACCTCATGTAACTCTTTTCATTTTACATTTGTCATGTACTGTTTTCTGGAATAGAAAGCTGCTTTTTAAAGTAAATGTCTTCTAAAGTTGAGTTAAGCTTGGGACGACGTTCATCTGGTTGGTTGAAGACAACAGTGTTTCTCAGCTGCACTCCTTCAGACCCAATGCCTTATAAGTTCTCATGGGTCATAGTATAATATACTGTACCTGATCCAAATGATGGATTTGATAATCAGTTCATGATCTGGAGATGTCTTGGGAGTTGGGACTGGAGATTAGAAACTCCAATCCCAGTTGTATACCAGCTAAGACTGGTTCATGATTTCAGTCCTGTAGTGCAGTATGATATGTAATTTCCCTGTTTAAAGACACTTGATTTAAATGATCAATTAATAACCAAGCTTAGTAAATGTGTTAAAGATTGACATCATGAAACTGCTGGACACTGACCATCCCCCCATGGACAAGATAACCCCTGTGTTGACTCTCCTTTCTCCATTAACTTATGTCCTTGGAATTCCAAAACATAAAGCAAATGCTGCTCGTCCCTCACCGTTTTTTTTGGTCGTCTTCTTTGGCTTAACGGCAACAGGAGTTTTAACACCTGATACCGTACAAATTATTATTATTATTATTATTATTTTAATAATATTAAATATAAAATCAATATGGGGCGCACGGTGGCTTAGTGGTTAGCGCATTCGCCTCATACCTCCAGGGTCCGGGGTTCAAATCCTGCCGGGGAGTTTCCGGGGAGTTGTGCGGAGTTTGCATGTTCTCCCCGTACTGCAGGGGTTTCCTCCGGGTACTCTGGTTTCCTCCCCCAGTCCAAAGACATGCATGGTAGGCTGATTGGCATTGTCCAAAGTGTCCGTAGTGTATGAATGGGTGCGTGAATGTGCATGTGATTGTGCCCTGCAGGGTGTACCCCGCCTTGTGCCTAGGTTCCAGGTTCCCCACGACCCTGTACGATAAGCTGTATAGACAATGTTGTATAGACAATGGATGGATGGATGTTTGTATGTAGTGTATTAATACGTATGACCAGAAGATGGCACTAGTGAGATGGGTGTCAAAGCTGTTCAAAACCTAGAAACAATTTCGGGTGTCAAAGCTGTTCAAAACCTAGAAACAATTTCGGGCACAGTCACTTCAAACGATTCGGTGTTTCATGAGGCTTCGTTTTACCCATCACTACCACTCACTGGTCACCACAGTTCCCAATGATCCATCACTGATCACTATCTTTCCCAATGACCAATCAACGTTTGCCGTTGTTCCCAACAACCAATCACTTAATTTTTTATACAGTAATGTTCCTCTTTGTTGCATTGTTTGATACAAAAGACATAAATATAAATGGGCTGAGTGTACATGTTTCTTATTCATTTAGATAGACATCAAAATAGTAGGTCTTTGGGTGTCGAAAAATATGTCCCACATTGTCCCACACCCACTACTTGTCCCACATTTGGTCTGTTTGCATGTGATCACCCTAATCGGCCACTTTCCCCTGAAAAGGATTGGTAAAGTTGGCTCCATGAGGTCGCTCATCGCGCGTGTGTGACTCAGCTGGATTCAATTACCGTTATTATAGCCAGTTAGTGCCGCGGCTGCATGCAGTCACGGGGAGGGAAAAGCATTAAAAATCAAGAAATATTTTTCGTAACCTGAAAATTCAGTAGCTGCCGATAAGGTGTTATGAGAGCAGAGTCCATGAAGAGTCAACACACGCATGCACGCATCCTGACCCGGTTGTGTAACCATGAATCTGCCAAACAAGGACCATAAAGCGGATCCGTGCTGATAGAGTCCACCGTAAACTCCCGTTTCATAACAGCACGTGCTACGTCATGACTGTATTTAAATATGCAAATTCCTATATAAGACCAAAGATACAAGCTATAACTTTATTTGCATATGATAGCAAACCTATCATATGAATAGAATCCCTCCTATATCCTGAGCACGTGCCATCCATGACATAACTCTCTCTCTCTCTCTCTCTGTGTGTGTGTGTGTGTGTGTGTAAAAAAAAAAAATATATAGATATATACGTGCACACAAGGGGTCGCGCGACCATCCAGTTACAGAACCGCAGTGCACGTGGGTTTCTCCAGAGCGCGGGATCCGGTGCCCGTTATGGTTTTATAAAGATTCACGGAGGAGCTACAGTAGCTGCACGAGCCGTTTACTTCCGTCAGGTAAGCGTTGTTTTTTTTTTTGTTTTTGTTTCTTTGTTTGGTTTTTGGGTTTTATTATTATTATTTTTTAAATATAGGCTGTATATGATTTTTTTTTATATATTTGTATTTTTTAAATAGCGAAAGTAAAACCAACATGACGCGTTTTTGACTACACAAACCGCTTAGTAAAATGATTATCAAAAAACAAACAAAAAAAACCCCAAACATACACACACACAGAGGAGTCCACGTGCTCTTCTGTTTAATATTTGAAACTTTGAAACTGTCTGTGTAAAATAAATAAATAAAATTAAAAAGAAGCCACAGTGTCCTATAAAGTAGGGTAGGAGATATTTTTTTTACTTCAAACTGTTAAAAACAACCACCTCAACATTCATTTTTATGATCCAAATATTTACCTAATACATCCATCCATACATCTTCTATACCGCTTACTCCTTTTCAGGGTCACGGGGAACCTGGAGCCTATCCCAGGGAGCATCTGGCACAAGGCGGGGTACACCCTGGACAGGGTGCCAATTATTTATCTAATTTTTTTTTACAATAATATACAATACTATTTTGTCTATTAAAAATGATATATTTGTCTATTAAAAATGATCATTTCATTCCTGAACTTCCCACTGACACATCCCACTAGGTCCGAGTTGACATTATTTACAGTATATACTTGTGTATATGTGTATATATATTATAAACAGTCCTACTTGTTTTTGAGTTCCTGAGGTTTATACTAAACCCATTCAATTCACATAATTAAGCAGTCAATTAAGATAACAACTTTTAAATACTTGATAAATACAATGATGGAAGAATCACAAACCTTCTGGATATGCTTCACAGACCCCTGGACGTCCCCAGACCCCAAATTGAGAACCACGGCTCACGGCCATATACACTGTATGAACAAAAGTATATGGACACCTGACCATCAGACCCGTATGTGCTTGTTGAACATCCCATTCCCAATTTAGTCCTCCCTTTGCTGTTGTAATAATCGCCACTCTTTTCTTCTGGGAGGACTAGATTTTGGAGCGTGTTGTGCGGATTTGTGTTCATTCAGCTACAAGAGTGTTAGTGAGGTCAGACACTGATGTCGGATAAGGAGGTCTGGGATGCAGTCAGCGTTCAAGTTCATCCCAAAGGTGTTCAGTGGGGTTGAGGTCAGGACTCTGTGCAGGACGCTCGAGTTCTTCCACTCCAAACTTGGCAAACCACGTCTTCATGGAGCTCGCTTTGTGCACAGGGAGATTGTCATGCTGGAAAAGGTTTTGGCCTCTTAGTTCCAGTGAAGGGGAAGTGTAATGCTACAGCGTACAGAGACATTCTAGACACTTCTGTGCTTCCAACTTTGTGGCAAAAGTTTGGGGAAGAAGCACACGATATCCGTATTACTTTAGGCTCATTTAGAAGAACGTTTGTGTTTATGTGAGCTGATTTTCTGCCCAAGCCCTGATCATGTTGATTGATGATATACACAGAATGTAGTAATTTTCTTTAATCACATGTCTGTCATTAGAGGACCTTCACTGTATTACTCATAAAACTGAGAATGACATTGAGAACACATTATTATCACACAGTCTGTTATAAATTTCAGCCAAGATGGCTGCCCCAAATCATTACATTGAGATATTTCTTTTGCCAAGTTTATACCTTGTTATATTTTGGTGGGACAGATTTCCATTAGCCTTGTCGAGCTACTGCAAAAGAAACTTCAGGCATGAAACATGTCCTCACTGGACAACCCCAAACCATTCCTTTAATGTTGGCGGTACGCCTGACGCAAGGTGACACTGTCGGCGTCACGTGTCATGTTTGAAGATTTTCCAAACCCAAGCCTGGGTCAGCTGTTCTTCTCTGGGGGAAAAAAAACTGAGCTCCAAAGACTTCCTGCATGTAATTTAGTTGAAATAAATGTATATGGTGTAATCTTTTAAATTCAAGACAGAGTAAAAAAGGAAACAACTGTTTCTAGCTGCTATCAAGTAACAGGAACTTGTTGCACAGATGTTCCACAACATAAAATGTTGAATTAAAAAAACAGAAATGGATAAAAAAAAAAAGTACAACATGTTTTTAATGGATAAATTAGGAAATTGGCAAATTGCTGTGGTATGAATGAGGAATGAAACACTTCAGGATCAATTCTTCCTCAAGCCGCATCATACTGCCCCCGCTGCTGATTATTTTCCTATAATAGCACACCATCAAGGGTTTCATTCCTTACATGATATTTACTGCACATTTACTTTACTGAGGTAAAGTAATGAAGGCTACAATGCTAACTGAGGTAAAGTAATGAAGGCAACAGTGCTAACTGAGGTAAAGTAATGAAGGCTACAATGCTAACGGAGGTAAAGTAATAGCAATAGTAATAGCACACCATCAAGTGTTTCATTCCTTACATGATATTTACTGCTCTCTTTGAAAAGAAAAAGTGTTCATTCACAGGGTTTTTATCAAGTGCACATTGATGGCTGATTATTATCAATATCATTATTATTTTTCACATTGATGAGGATTTCCACATTTCGCAGGATGCCAGAAAACATAAACATGGATCGTGTGAAGAAAGGAGGTTGTGGGGCTACGGTGAGCTTCCACAACATCCATTACAGCATCAACAGCAGGACTGGGATGCTCTGCAAACAGAAGAAGACCCAGAAAAACATCCTCATCGACCTCAAGTGAGTTCTGTTCACCTGGATTTCAGTTTGAAAAAGATAAACAGTGCAGTTTTATATCTTTGGCTTCATTGTTTTTCTTGGTCCTAACATCCGATGTCATTTTGTAAAGGTTTTACAGTAGAGTTATAAATTGTGTTTATTGTAGCGCTGCCGTCGAAGAGCTCAATCAGCGATATGCCACAAGCATCTTTTTATTGATGTAATTATCTTGCGTCTGATAAGAGAGAAACTGAGGTAAAGGTCTTGCAAAAAAACAGCAGGTTGTATAACACAGACCACACCTACATGTCTAAAGCAACGTTTAAGTTACAAAACTTCACAAGATGTTAATAGAAGTCACACTTTTTCTCTTAGATTATAATTTTTTTTTTTTTTTAACTGAAATCTACAGTGAAGCACAGAGCTGTTAAACGAGTTGACAGATTTCAGTTCACATCGTCCATTGAATAAAGTGCTGAAGAATGGTCTGGAATACCAAATTGTTCTGAATATCTGTGCCAAAATTATGTTGTTAAAAAGAAAATTACTGCTTTTTAAACAACCAAAACTGCATATTTATGTTATAATTGAATTTTTAAAATGTTACTTGGCATGTTTTGCATTATGTTTTATTATTTATTTAGCTCTGTGTTTTCTGGTTTTAGTTTATTTCTGTGATATCTGTGTGCATTTTGAAGAGGCTTTCCTACAAACCCATCAGCATTTCTTTCTTGGGCTGTTTAACTTTATATTGTGTGAAAGCAAATCTGAACAAAATAACCAAAATATCAATTTCACTTTGACTGAGACTTAAAGACTAACAACCAAAAAAGAATGAAGGCTAAAATGCTAACTGAGGTAAAGTAATGAAGGTTACAGTGCTAACTGAGGTAAAGTAATGAAGGCTACAGTGCTAACTGAGGTAAAGTAATGAAGGCTACAGTGCTAACTGAAGTAAAGTAATGAAGGCTACAGTGCTAACTGAGAGAGCTGTGGTAATGAAGGCTACAGTGCTAACTGAGGTAAAGTAATGAAGGCTACAGTGCTAACTGAGGTAAAGTAATGAAGGTTACAGTGCTAACTGAGAGAGCTGTGGTAATGAATGCTACAGTGCTAACGGAGAGAGCTGTGGTAATGAAGGCTACAGTGCTAACTGAGGTAAAGTAATGAAGTCTGCAGTGCTAACTGAGGTAAAGTAATGAAGGCTACAGTGCTAACTGAGGTAAAGTAATGAAGGCTACAGTGCTAACTGAGGTAAGGTAATGTAGGCTACAGTGCTAACTGAAGTAAAGTAATGAAGGCTACAGTGCTAACTGAGAGAGCTGTGGTAATGAATGCTACAGTGCTAACTGAGAGAGCTGTGGTAATGAAGGCTACAGTGCTAATTGAGAGAGCTGTGGTAATGAAGGCTACAGTGCTAACTGAGGTAAAGTAATGAAGGCTACAGTGCTAACTGAGGTAAAGCAATGAAGGCTACAGTGCTAACTGAGGTAAAGTAATGAAGGTTACAGTGCTAACTGAGAGAGCTGTGGTAATGAAGGCTACAGTGCTAACTGAGAGAGCTGTGGTAATGAAGGCTACAGTGCTAACTGAGAGAGCTGTGGTAATGAAGGCTACAGTGCTAACTGAGAGAGCTGTGGTAATGAAGGCTACAGTGCTAACTGAGAGAGCTGTGGTAATAAAGGCTACAGTGCTAACAGAGAGCTGTGGTAATGAAGGCTACAGTGCTAACTGAGAGAGCTGTGGTAATGAAGGCTACAGTGCTAACTGAGGTAAAGTAATGAAGGCTACAGTGCTAACTGAGGTAAAGTAATGAAGGCTACAGTGCTAACTGAGGTAAAGTAATGAAGGTTACAGTGCTAACTGAGAGAGCTGTGGTAATGAAGGCTACAGTGCTAACTGAGAGAGCTGTGGTAATGAAGGCTACAGTGCTAACTGAGGTAAAGTAATGAAGGCTACAGTGCTAACTGAGGTAAAGTAATGAAGGTTACAGTGCTAACTGAGAGAGCTGTGGTAATGAAGGCTACAGTGCTAACTGAGGTGAAGTAATGAAGGCTACAGTGCTAACTGAGAGAGCTGTAGCAATGAAGGCTATTAATTGTAATTGTTTTATGATATGAAAGGTTTTCTTTTAAATGGATCACTACATAAAAAAACAATGATATTGTTTCTTACTTATTTATATTTTATTTTATATTATTTCTTACTATATTACCTCCTAAACAGAGTTTTTCGTGGTCTTAGTGAATCAGAATGTATTTATTGATAGAGGCTTCAAAGTATTTCTATAAGTAATGGATAAGGCCTTCTGCCTTATTAATACACAACAGCATTGGAGTTTATTATTTTAGTGTAAAAGGTCTTGGGGACAGACGTGTGTGTGTGTGTGTGTAAAACACAGATGTGAAGCAGAGTCTGGTCTCAAATTAGTGTAAAAAGGACACTAAGGACAGCTCCTTAGAGTATAAATATATTTATACAAAGACGGACCGAGACGTGACCCTCTATACACAGTCATAGAGACCCTCACTGTCAGGACATGGTTGTTACGCCCTGTTGCTTATTCAGGTGTCCACACACAATACAAAAACACACACACAAACACACACCGGTGATTGTATATTTTTCCTACTTGCACAAAAGATAAAAGCGAACAATAGAAAATGGGAGTTCTCCTACTGAGTGTTATGTAAAATGGTGAAACATCAATAAAACAGTCAGGTTAGTGAAAGCACATAAAACTGCACCCTTCATCCCTTAATTCTGCAAACACAAACGCGCACACACACACACACACACGCACTTTATTGTTTAGTTATACATGAGCCGTGAGAAAGATTATCCATTATGTAAATATTGGACCTACATGAGTATAGTTTTTCATTGATTTAAAGGGAAAGACAACTTGCTAAAGTCGTCTGCGTGTTGTTATCTAGAGAACAAATATCCCCATAAGTATTGGAATATTTGACAAGTTTGACCTTGCAGGGACATTTGGCTGGTCCCCATAGGGAGACAGCTTATTAAAAAAAAAACAAAAAAAACACTCAATTTAATTTATTTTTTTTTACTAAAACATGCAAAAGATTTTTTTGATTACTGTGGTTAAGGTTCAGGTTAGATTTAGGTGTAGCATCGCATTAATTAGCTGTATTACTAATCATGTCATTGAACGGTCCTCAAAAGGTTAGTAAGACGAGTAAGAGTGTGTGTGTGTGAGTGTGTGTGTAGTTTAGATGGTCACTGACCTTGATCTACTCTTTATGATAAGGCTTTAAACACCATCAGGCTCTTCACGTTAAGCAATAACTCGAGCAGCTTCAACATGAATCGGCCGTTTATGTAATCATGAGCGAGATGTGTTGAGTCTATTTGTGTACTAAGGACTCATTTTAGCTGGAGAGGATTTCGCTTGTGCAGCATGTGTTACACAACAATTGCATTAGATGTCATTTCTGTCATTTGGGCAGTTATGAAGTTTACTGAACTGAGAAATATAGAAGATTTCCAATAACGTTTTGTAAAACTACACTCTCACTTTATACCGTCAAATGCTTAGATTTAAAGTGCACCTATTATGGTTTTTCAAATATTACCTTTCATGTAGTGTGTTATAGACCTGTTTGTGAATGTAAAAAGTCTGCAAAGTTTCGTAGTTTTTAGTTATTGACTCCCCAAAGAAGAAACCGATTCTGAACAGCTGAAACGAGTCGTTAGTGATTCCAGACTTTATTTCCTGTACTAACCTACAGGTTTGTAACAAAAAGCCCCGCCTCTGGTCTTCATTGGCTGCTCGCTGACGAAGTTTAGTGGGCGTTTCCTTTTCGAAACACGCTGAGAGCAGTAGACCAATCACAACAGACTGAAACGTCTGACCAATCAGAGCAGAGTGAAAGGAGGAGTTTAGAATGAATCCTTTAGAACGAGTCATTTAATGAGTCGTTTGTGACACTGGGGAAAAAAAGGTAATGCTAGAATTTAAATTATGAGCACATTAAAGTGTTTTTTGACCTCGGGTGCATGTAAATCTATTTGATGATGAGACCTTTAAAACAAAATTAGGTACATTTCAAAAACATAATAGATGCACTTTAAATTTGTTGTTTTGGTATGAATTTCCTAAGCCCATCATAATGCAATGATCTTTATAAAGTAATTGCCTAGTGACAGTGATTTAGCAGTGAAGTACTGCTTGTTGGTTTACTACAGTACAAAGACAAAATAGAACAAATCCGGCAGTTATAAAAACTAGAAAGGACTCAAATCGGGTACCTCGGTTTTGCGTATTCGTTCGTTTGTTTGTTCATAGCAACTTTTACTCTGGTCAGGGGTGATTTTCTGTCATTTAAAGGATCTATTTATACACAATCAGGTCCATAAGTATTTGGACAATCACACAATTTTGGTAATGTTGCCTCTGTACACCACCTCAATGGATTTGAAATGAAGCAATCAAGATGTGATTGAACGGTAGACCTTCAGATTTAATTCAAGGGGTTTAACAAAAAAAAAATTGTTAATCACAATTCAATCACATCTTGATTGCTTCATTTCAAATCCATTGTGGTGGGGTGCAGAGGAATAAGGAATAAGTTCCTTAGACTATAGTTACAGAGAGAAATATCCTTAACATATTTTTACTAATGACTAATCACACAGGCACTGATTGAATGTCGAGTTGAACCATGTAACAATGACAACAAGAAATTCTTTATAGACTACCGTGCATGGAAGTGGTTAAAAAAAAGTAGAGAAAAGTGTGAGATCATGCCATTGTTACAGTAATACATGTATAATATGTATAATACGAAACTCTTATGTTACCTAAATGGAGTGACTATAGTTTTTCAGGGGTTTTTTGTGCCTCGTGTTATTTTCTGATATCTTCGTATTATCTCTTATATCCCACTGCAGCTGCAATGTTTAAGTACTGAATTGAGATATTTGTTTAGAGAAGTTGCTAGACTATGGTACAATAGATAGATAGAATAGGGTATTTTTAATACAATTTTCTCAAATATTTTACCTGTTAAAAAGTTTGCGTCGGTTTGAAGTGAAGTTCCAAACATGAAAATGATCTTTTCTTTTCTTTTCTTTCCTTTTTTTTGTGGAATAAAGATCTATATCAGTATGTCATGCTTTAGTGTTCGTGGCATAACGATCTCAGGGTTTATCACCATCATGTGCGCCATCATGCTGGTGTACCCTCACACCCCTAGCAGAGATTACGCTAGTCTAATTTTGCCAGATAAGTGTCAGAAATGCTCTCGACAATACACTGATATGCGTTAGCTAAGGTAGCTGAATTCCTACAACAGGTACAGCCTACAGTACATACATGTTATGATCATGTGACCTACTAATGATTAAGCTTAATTTTCCCTAAAAAGCGGTTTCCTATAATTACGGTCAAACCAGTGAGTTTGTATTCAAATGAGATGGACGTCATACACATATAGCATACGTTATGAGGACACTCCCCTTTCCGTGACTTGTACAGAGATCACTTATGCTGTGCAAATCGATCGTAATTACTTCTCTAGCAACATTACGGAGCCGAGGCATTCCTATCCGAACAGTACTTAAGACTGATGGACATGTTTGGAGGAAAGCACTAATCACCCTCCACTGTATACATGATGCATGACATGCCTGTGATGGAGTAGTCACTCTGACCTCCAGGAAAGTGGTGAATACATGAAGACTGTGACCATGTGTTTTTCCTCATCTAGTGGAATTATGAAGCCTGGAATGAACGCCATATTAGGAGCCACAGGGAGCGGAAAATCCTCGTAAGTGTTTTTACGTTTGTCTTTATCTGTGTGTGAGTGATGTGGGGCTGTTCGGTTTGCTCTAGCAAACCGTTGGAGTTTTGTTCTAGCAGTGAGATGTTTGTGTTTGTGTGTGTGTGTGTGTGTGTGTGTGTGTGTGTGTGTGTGAAGTTTTTTGGATGTGCTGGCAGCGAGGAAAGATCCAAAAGGACTGACTGGAGAGGTGCTGATAGATGGCGCACCACAGCCGCCCAACTTTAAATGTCTGTCTGGATACGTAGTGCAGGTACGTTCTTGTTCTCTCTCACTCTCTCGCTCTCACACATGCACACGCATGCAGTATCACATCCTCATAATGTTCCAGCACTCAGCATCTTGCTTCCTTCTTTCTCACATTTGCTCACACAAAGCTCCGCGTTTCAATTATGCCTTGTCATATTTTACACAATTCGCAAAAAATATAAAAAAATGCTGAATGTTTTCCAGTGTGTGAAATTTTGTTAAAGGGAAATGTGAGCGGTGATGAGATCACTCGGCCTCTTCGTATTGCTTGCGCTCGTTATCCACTGTGACTAAGCAAATTATCATAGTAAGGCCGGCGTGATTATGCTAAAGCAATGCTGACCTGTTAGCTTAGAGAAAAAAAACATCCCAAATGCTAGAACAAGTCTCAGTAGATGTTATTTTAAGACTATGATGGTATTCTCTGTATGTATATGTGTGTGTGTGTGTGTGTGTTACTCACAATGCACTGCAAGCACATCAACTCAAAATGGCCACACGTTTGTTTACAGTTGTAGTTGAATAATGAAATAAAGTCTAAAGCTGTGTTATCAGCAACATTGTATAGACAAATGTATAGCCTTGTCTTATAGTAAGCGCTAATTAGCTGATTAGCTCGCAGGCTATGAGCTAGCTACTGAATATCCGCTAATATTTTATTTCTTTCCAGTGAAAACACTTGTAGAATTTGGGATACAACCTCAATTCCAGCGCTAACGCTTTAGACTCCAGCACTTATGATCATTTCTGACTTGACGAGATGGACATTATGTGAAAGGCTAATATAGCTAGCAAGTAATAGAAGCTTGTAGCCTCCAGTTTAGTGATGTATTATCATTGAATTTTATTTCTGATGTAAAATTACGGTTTTAAACTTTGGGTCACCTCTTACCCGACTCTTCACCTAACTATTTGCTGAGGAAAAGAAATCTGAGATGAGAATTTTATTTCTTTTAGGTGAACATTTACTTTCTTGTATAAAACGTTTTAACTAGCGGTGATGGTTCCTAGTGGGGTGTGTTTATTAATGTTTAAAGAACTAACTTTATGAGATTATCATTTTTTTTTTTCTTAACATGTCCCACTTTGTCAAACCATTTCGTGTGTGTGTGTGTGTGTGTGTGTGTGTGTGTGTGTGTGTGTGTGTGTGTGCGCGCATGTGTGCGCGCGCGTGTGCAGGATGACGTGGTGATGGGAACGCTAACAGTGAGGGAGAATCTGCGCTTCTCGGCAGCGTTGAGGCTTCCGATGTCTATTGGTCAGAAGGAGAAGGAGGAGAAAGTGGAGCGACTGATTGATGAGCTCGGGCTGACTAAAGTAGCTGACTCACGGGTAGGCCACACACACACACACACTTAGTCATACAGTCAGCTAAAGGGAAACAACAGATAGCAGAATGACACATTAAGGAGTTTGGATGAATGAAACTAGCTGACTCATGGGTTGGACAGACACACACACACACACATGCAACAGCACCACCAACAGTCGTAAGAAAATCACACACAATGGTATGAAGAAGCGATTACAGCCAAACTAAGCATTTATTTTATTTATTTTATTTCTAGTTAATGGGGCAGGACATTGATTGCCAGTGGCTCTCTGATTGGCTGTTTGACAGGTGGGCACGCAGCTGATTCGTGGCATTTCGGGAGGCGAGAGAAAGAGGACCAACATTGGCATGGAACTTATCATCGATCCATCTGTCCTCTTCCTGGACGAGCCGACAACCGGACTGGATGCGAGCACGGCTAACTCTGTCCTGTCGCTCCTGAAGAGGTACACACACACACACACACACACACACACTCACCCAGTCGTGGTATAAAATCTGTATTAAACACATGCACATGTGTACAGTATATGTCTATAATTATTAGTGAGAGCCTCCTGCTGTGCCGTGTGTGTTGACAGGATGTCGAATCACGGCCGTACCATCATCCTGTCCATCCACCAGCCGCGTTACTCCATTTACCGGCTGTTCGACACACTCACCCTGCTGGTGTCGGGTAGACAGGTTTACCACGGGCCTGCTCAGAGTGCACTGGACTACTTCAGCAACATCGGTGCGTCATCACACACATCCACAGTGATGTAGATTATAAAAAGTTCATCTGAATATATATATATATATATATATATATATATATATATATATATACACACCAATAAAAGAACACAAATGATTTGCAAGCTTTCACATGAGCATAACACATCATAAAACATTACACAAAAAAATGGATTTCTCTTTAACTTTAAAGATTAATCTTAATGGATTTACTCTTTAAGCATTAATAAACTGATAATTATGAGTAAGCGTGTAACCTTTATTCTACTAACCAGTTCTAACTAATTCTCACACTTCACTTCTCAGACTAAAAGTGTGTGTATTTTGGTTAAATAAAAACTTCCCAAAAACCAGCACACAATCAATCTATGAATGATATGAATTTAAACAAAAGGGTGCTAAATAATATTGAACACATGAGTTAAAAAAAAAAGAAAGAAAGAATAAAAACAATACTAATGCTTATGTCATGTCTTGTATTTAGGCTTCACTTGTGAACCCCATAACAACCCCGCTGACTTCTTCCTGGATGTCATTAATGGAGATTATACTGCAGTGTCTGAAAGCAAGCTAGAGGATAATGCAGGTTTATATCTCACTCACACACACTTAATTGCTTAAAGAATGAATGTGATTAAAGTTGTGTTTTTCGTGTGTGTATGTGGGGCAGAGCTGGATCATAAGCAGTATGCATCGACCCGTCAGAACATCGAGGACCGTCTGGTGCAGGAGTACCAGCAGTGGTCGTACCACAAGCAGACCAAAGACGAGCTGGAGCAAATCACGCAGGGACGCAAGTACGACAATCGGCCCAAATCGCGCACCATCACCTACAACACGTCCTTCTGCCACCAGTTCAAATGGGTGCTGAAGAGGACATTCCGCAACCTGATGCTCAACCCACAGACCTCCTTTGCTCAGGTGAGGCAGTTTTTATCCCGTGTCCATAATCTCATTAGTATTTAGACACAGTAAGGTAGCATCTGGATTTAGCAACACTTTATTTAAAAGCTCTTCGAGACAACTGACATAAACCTACATAACCGTCGATTTACAATACAACATTGATTTGATCTCTCGAATCGACCCGACTGGTCAGAGTTTTCTATAACGGCACCTCGGAGATGCAAAAGATTCATATTAATACACTCATTCAGATACATTATCGTTTCTATAGTAACAGCTGAAACACAGGAACTTGTACAGTGGACATGCAACATAATGTAAGCATATAATAATAATAATAATAAGAAGAAGAAGAAGAAGATGTATAAGACAGAAACATATCATCGTTGATATGGCTTTACATCATTTTCTATTTTATGGAAGGAGTCTCCAGTGTTAGTGCTTTGTAACAGTTTTCCATCATGGGAAAGTCTTCAGGTTTTTGCAGTTTCTCGGGAACATGAGCTGCGAAAAAAAGACAGAGAAAAGGCTGGTGAGGGAACGACCTTTAACGACGTTTATAGCTGCTGTAATGCTTGAAGTTATGCGCATTAAATGTAACTATAAACAGATAAAAATTTCCGCCAACACGCCGTTTCTGAACACTTCAGGACACGTTGTTCTGGGAAACGAATCAACTTTGCAGTGGAAGCTGTAGCTCCGCTTCGTGTCGGGACTCATCGCACCAACCCGTCGTTGATTATTTTCCTATCACAGGACACTCGCGAGTGTTTTATCCCTTACTTATTCCAACAGACTGCAGGTTTTTTTCACTTTTGATGTCAAGTGAACATGACACCTGAGTCACATGACAGATTTTATTGATATACTGTCATAGGAGGCTACATAGGTGTCTGGCTAGATTTTTAATTATATATATAGATAGATATAGATATAGAGATATAGATAGATAGATAGAGATATATAGATTCTGTATGTTAGTGTTAGGGGCAGCTGTGGCTCAGGTGTAGAGTGGGTTGTCCACTAAATTAGGGTTGATGGTTCGATTCCCGGCCCACATGACTCCACATGCCGAGGTGTCCTTGGGCAAGACACTGAACCCCAAGTTGCTCCTGGTGGCAAGTTAGTGCCTTACACTCACCATGGCTCTTCTACTGTGTGTGTGTGAATGGTTGAATGAGACACAGTGTAAAGTGCTTTAGATAAAAGCGCTATATAAGTGCAGACCAATTACCAATAGTGTATAGACTGATATTTTGTGTGTGTGTGTAATCTCTTCCCAGGTCGGCGTGACTCTTTTCTTAGCTCTGATTGTTGGTGCCATCTTTTTCAGTGTGTCCAACAATAGAAGTGGAATCCAGAACAGGTGAGAAAACATGAAACGGCGACATGTGTACACGTGACACATGTATACGTATAACACTCGCTGTAAGAACAGGACCAGTGCTTAATTTGCCGACCCTGTTACTCAGTTTGCATTTTATCAAAGAAGAAAATATTATATAGACCTTCAACGAGGTGCAAAATCTAGCGTCGTATAATCATTTTAAAAGGTAATGATAATTAGAATGTGATTAAAAAAACCCCGCAAGCACTCCAAATCTGAGAGGTACCGGACCCTCTTCCATCATGACTCGGCACAAATTAAATACTTAGCAGGAACCTTTTTTATCTGTTCAGTACACTGTGTGTGTGTCTGTGTGTGGGTTTTAACCGCATTCTCGGATTACAGGATGGGCGCCTTGTTCTTCATCACCACCAACCAGTGTTTCAGCTCGCTGTCGTCCGCCGAACTCTTCATCACAGAACGCAAGCTCTTCCTGTGAGTGGAGAAAAAGCTGACACACTTTATTAAGAAAAAAGCCTATTAGAAATGATGAAGCAGTACGAATAGCTCTGTGGATAAGTATCTGTCCTGCTGGTCATTAGATAGCGAGCTGATTATCCCCTTAGCTAATGTCCAGTAGGTAAGAGTTTAACATGCATGTACTGATTTAGACATGCTGCTAAACTGCTAGCTATAAGTTTTCTGTACTTTAGCCTCATAGCTAGTAACAACCTAAAAAATGTCTTACCTGATCCACTACATTTGAAGTACGGGGGGGAATTGTATCTATTTTAGCGCATTAGGACAAAATAAAAACCGAGTGTTTTTCCTCTCTCACTTCTTGCACAGACATGAGTATGTTAGCGGTTATTACAGAGTGTCGGTGTACTTCCTGTGTAAGCTGCTCTCAGATATTCTCGTACTGCGCACTTTTCCAGCCATCATTTTCAGCTCTGTGGCCTACTGGATGATCGGTAACACACACACACACACACACACACACACACACACACACACACACACACACAACTATCCTTCCATTGACATTATTATTGCAGCTAATTATTTCTATTATACCCCTAACTTTAACCCTGACCTCAACCTCAGTAATCAAAAGAAAAAAGGTGCTTGAAAGTTTGTGAATCTTTTAGACGTTTCCATATTTCTGCATAAATATGACCTAAAACATAATCTGATTTTCACACAAGTTTTAAAAATAGATAAAGAGATCCCAATTAAACAAATGAGAGAAAAATATTATACTTGGCCATTTATTTATTGAGGAAAATGATCCAATATTACATATTTGAGAGTGGCAAAAGTATATGAACCTTTGCTTCAGTATCTGGTGTGACCCCCTTGTGCAGCAGTAACTGCAGCTAAACGTTTGCGGTAACTGTCAATCAGTCCTGCACATCGGCTTGGAGGAATTTTAGCCCGTTCTTCAGTACAGAACAGCTTCAACTCTGGGATGTTGGTGGGTTTCCTCACATGAACTGCTTGCTTCAGGTCCTTCCACAACATTTCTACTGGATTTTGACTTGGCCATTCTAAAACTTTAACTTTATTCTTCTTTAACCATTCTTTGGTAGAATGACTTGTGTGCTTACAGTCATTGACTTGCTTCATGACCCACTTTCTCTTGAGATTCAGTTTATGGACAGATGTTCTGACATTATCCTTTAGTTTACTGGTATACTTCAGAATTCATTGTTCCATAAATGATGGCAAGCTGTCCTGACCCAGATGCAGCAAAACAAGCTCAAACCATGATACTTTCTTCAAAAAATAAATGGCAAAGTATAATATTTTTGTCTCATTTGTTTACTTGGGATCGGTTTATATATATATATATATATATAATATATAATCAGGGTGGCAATTTAATTTAAACTGTGTGTTTTACTCCGTTCATATACGTATTAAGCTTAGGGAATTATATGTTTTGCCCCAATCTCCAGGGTTCAAAGTGGATGTTGGGTCATTTTTCATCTTCATGTTCACCGTCGCCATGACTGCGTACACGGCGACATCCATGGTGATGGCCATCTCTGCGGATCAGAACGTAGTGGCCATCGCCAACATCTACATGACCATAACCTTCGTGTTCATGATGGTAAGAATGCACGTTACGTTACACACGCTCGCATTACTCTTCCCTCATCTCTCCTGCACATAAACCAAGTTTCAATAGAAATACTAAGACAGTGGTTTTCAAAGTGGGGGCCACCAGGGGGCGCCCGGGGGGGCCTCAACAATTTGGTGTGAAAAATAAATAAATACATGATTTTCTCTTTCTCACTCTCAGACAACGACACACACACACAATCAATTCCTAATGTAAAGATGTAAGATGTAATTATTAATAAAAAAGGGTGATATATTCAGAAGTCTATATTTTTAATGTGTTTTAAAGGCATCTTGCAAAAGGGGGGCCTCGGTCAAATTTTAATGCCATTTGGGGGGCCTTCCCCTGGAAGAGTTTGGGAACCCCTGTACTAAGATATATATACACGTGATTTGTTCTCACATTATAATATGTTTTTAGATTTTCTCAGGATTGTTGGTGAATTTGCCAAGCATTGCTGACTGGCTGAGCTGGTTAAAATACTTCAGCATTCCACGCTACGGCCTTACTGTAAGTTCACGATCAGCTTTAACTCTACTACACACATCCATTATTTGAATGAATACTAATACAGATACGAACAGGAGGCATGCAATTCTTATTTTTTTCATTTTTTTAAAGAAAGCTTGCCGGAAAGGTTCACAGGGCGTCTGATTGTGAAGAATTTGATGGGACTGGGATTTTATGGGTTGCAACAAAAAAAAGTCATGCTTATTGTTTGTTTTTGTTTTCTTTCAAGGGACAAACAAATACTGTCTTCACTTAACATCAACATGCAGCACATTTAAAGCATCCCTAGTAACTGCCTGGTCAGGGTTGGGTAGTTTAAATAAGTAACAGAACCAATCAAAGCCATTTATATATATATATATATATATATATATATATATATATATATATATATATACATACACATATACATACATACATACACACACACATATATATACATATATATATATACACATATATACATTATATTATATTATATATATATATATATATATATATATATATATATATATATATATATATATACACACACACTTTATATAAGCTACTAGCTAGCTTTAATGTTGTAGTAATGCTTGTGGAGTAAGTGCCAATAAAGAAAAAATTTAAGACATAATTAATTTAAAGAATCCATGTATAATGCAGGCAGAACGTTCATAATTTCCTCATCAAACTTGGGGGGGGGGGGGGGCTGGCGCCTACAGGAAAGGAAATGATTTGCCTTCCTGGCAGTGGTGTTTTGAATTCGCTAGCGAGCCACATTATATTGAAAAAATATCCGAAGCTTAATCAGGAAGGGTTTCAGGATTTCCCTCAAGTTTTCAAACAGGAACTCTCGCTATAAATATGACTGCCTGGACTGCTAAAGAGATCAGTAGGAATGTTTACTTTCCTTTGGGGGTTTTTTGTGTGTCTTTTTAATGATATGCATATGATGATGATGATGATGATGATGTGTTCAGAGTCTCCTGGTGAACGAGTTTGTTGGGCTGGAATTCTGTGACCCTCCTATGACTCAACCCAATTTTACTGTAGTCTTCAAGTAAGTATTGCAACAGTTAAAATACTGACGTACAAATGTATAAGTGAAATCTGATCGTGTGTCTAATCGAGTCTTAACCATGAACACGAGGATGAGTCAAATATGAAAACCATAAAAGTGTATAATTGAGAGCATCCAAAAGCTGAAAAGATAAATTTAACAAAGTGACGAAGGCCTGGGATGGGTTATCTGAAAATGAAGTAATGATACAATTTGAGACATTTTATTTACAATAATACAATGCAAAAAAAACTACAAATAAAAAGTGCATGTTTGAGTGTAATTGTTAACTGAGTACTTGCTTAAATGGTTACTGAGAAAAACCAAGACCCAGGACATGCGCTTAAATGATTAAATGTACCATAGTACAACAGCATTTTAGGGCCAATGGTTATAAAATAGATTTTTAATATTTTTTTATATATCTTTTTTATAAAAAGATTTAAAACGTAAAGTCAGAATATTTCGAGAATACAAGTTCTAATGTCTGTTCTCTATATAGTGTGACTTTTTTTCGATAGATTTAAACTTTTCTCATACTATCAAAGTCTTAATCTGAAGAAAAAAATCATCTAATATTTTTTAGAAAAGGTCATAACATACATCGAGGAAAAAGTTGCAGTATCTGATATTACGAGAAAGTGTTGCAACGTTCCAAAATTCAAGTCCCTTAATATATTGAATATATATATAAAAATAATAATACTTTGAGAATAAAAGTTTTAATATATTTTTTGGGGAAAATAGTCTCAATATTTCTAGAATGAAGTTGTAATATGTTGAGAAAATCTCAATATGTCAATATTTCAATAATAAAAGGCAAAATATTTTGAGAACAAAGTCATAATTCGATGACAAATTGATACATATACATACTACAATCGTTTCTTTTGTTGAAAGAGGGAAACATTATGACTGTGTTCTCAAAATCTTGTATTTTTACGTTTTAAACAGTGGCCCTAAAATCACACACACATTTACCAGCAAAAGACCATCAAATATAAATATTAGCAAGGTAGTATACCAAAAGAATAATTTAAAGGTTAACCATTAATGTAATATTGTGCCTTCATTCGGCGTACTGTAATGCAGATGAAGTTTGTAGACGTGGGTTCTTTTTACTAAAATGCCGTTAAATTTGTTGCACGAGAGCTCAAGCAGCAGAACCGAACATGTGTTTTAGTATAAATTACAGGAGATTGTATTTAAATGGAGTACACTTATTCAAATCTACAGTTTACTTCACATTCTAATGTACTCTATGCACCACTCGTTCCAGTTGTACGTCTGGAGAGGCTTTTCTGACGGAGCAGGGCATCGATTACTCCACCTGGGGCATGTGGCAGAATAACGTGGCTCTGGGCTGCATGATCGTCATATTCCTGAGTATCGCGTACCTCAAACTGCTCTTAATTAAGAAATTTACATAGACACACACACACTCAAGCTGATTTTCCGAAATTCATTCTGGGGTTTGAGTCACACTTGAGCTATTTACATTTAAAACCACAGAAAACTGACTTCATCTTTTAAAATGACAAATTTTTCCCCCCTTATTATACTGCACTAGCGCCGCCTCCTCCCTAGCTCCTCCCTCTCATTACCTCCTTCTTTTCCTTATTTAATCAACATTTACTTAATCGCGCCCCAGTTTCCCTGATTCTTTACCAGTTTGTACATTTCATAGCTACACAGCTTTTTCCAGCTATTTCTACACTTTTTTTTTTTTCTTATTCTTCTTGTAGGTCTGTTTTTTCCCTCTGCATATCATATTTATCAGAGGTGTCCAAACTCAGTCCTGGAGGGCCACTGTCCTACAGAGTTTAGCTTCAACTTGTCAACACACCTGCCTGGAAGTTTCTAGTATGCCTAGCAAGGCCTTGATTAGCCATTTCAGATTTAATTGGGGTTAGGCGCTAAACAGTGCAGGACAGTGGCCCTCCAGGAGCAGGATTGGACTCCCCTGAGATATATTATATATTATATGAACATGTATACGAACACTGCACGTTTGTTCACAAACTGAGTTTAATTCCAGCTCTGAAGGCTACACAAGCGTTATGTGGAGAGAAAAATAAAAACTTTATATTATGGGACAGTTACAGTTGTTTTGATGTAATGTAATTTTTTTTAAAATGATTACAATAAACTTTTTTTTTTTTTGCACATGCAGTGCAGATATTTTCTGTGTGTGGCTGTAATAACACATTATTTCTGCCCCAGACACACTGCCTTTAGCTCATCAAGATCTTTATAAGCTAAATAAATGACATTATAGCACAGAAAATATCAACCTGTCAAACTGGAATTAAAGAATTGTGCCCCGCTGAACAGTACGGGAAAAATACAGTGCGTTATTTCGTGTTAACAAATGGATTATTATTATGCAACAGCTCCACCAGAGGTCGTAAGGGGGAGAAAAAACCCACAAAGTTTTGGCACAGAAAGTCTTGATTAAAGTTCAGTTTTTATTACCGGTGTGACATAAAATGTGATGTAAAAACAGACAACATATCAATTCATTTCTCACCAAAGTTTATAAAGACAAAAAACATCTTTTCAAGTACCTGTTTTTCTAGAACAATAAAAAACCTCCACAAATAATAAGTTTTGAAGCTTTATACAGACTTATGAAATATAATAATAATAATGAGGGAGGAAATGTAGTATGATGTCTTTTCCCCTCCGCCACAGAAGTTTGGAAGAGCCAGGAACCCATTGGGAAAGCCGAATACGAACATGAGATCGGAGGCAGTGTATAATATCGGAACCCTGAGGACGAGACATCGTCGGCTTCGCTCTGATCCTGAATACAGCTTGTATGAAAGAAAGAACATTTCCCACTGGTGCAGTACAGCTAGGTGAGATTAGTGCTAAAACTAAAACTAGCTACGTACGTTTAGCTGCGTTCACCGTTCACGGTGTAGAAACGGCCCGATGACGTACTGACCTGCAGCCGTACCGAGATGTCCTTAAACACTCCTTCATGTTTATATAAGTGAGAGCTCACCCAGATGCCACAACTCCAACAATTGAGATGATTTACGGATTCCAGTTTTGTTTTTGTTTTTTTGTTTTTTGCTGGAGATGAACAGGACTCTTTTTCTGTTGGTTGGGAAGACCTGGGTGACTTCACAAGTCTCTGAAGTCTGTGTTATGGTGCTTGCGCTGGCATGTGGCTTCAGTCAGGGTTTAGTGGCGTGGGTCCAGGGTCGGAGGGCAGATTGACGCGCTGCTCGTCCATGCGTTTGGCCTGCGAGCGCAGGATGAGGCTGAAGAAGTCTTCATCCGGCACTGTGGGGCCTCGCGACGGGGGAGGCGGAGGAGCACACCGCTGGTCGTCAAGTCGGGAACCCTGGGATAAAGTTTACCACTTGAGTTAACGCTGATAAGCTCTGAGACTTTGTGGAATTTAGCAAGACTGTGTATAAAATCCCTTTATATAATCATCAGCGGCAGAAAAATACACACACCCTGTTCTTCACCACTTCCGAGTATTGATGTTCCCACTAATCATGTTCAAACCCAAATGCTTTATACTGAATTTTTTTTTATTATTATTTTTTAAAAAGTGTACACTAAAGCTCCTATTTCACCGATCAGCCATAACATTAAAACCACTTGTGTAATATTGTGTCGGTCCCGCTTGTGCCACCAAAACGATGTTTAATGTTATGGCTGAACGGTGTATGTCGTGAACACTTATTTATCATAAACATTTTTATGTTTTTAACCCTCCATGAGATGAATAAACACTTCAGCTGTGTGTGTGTGTTTTGGTTCAAACCCTTATGGCTGACCTGGCACTTAATGAGAATGTCGAAGAAGTCGTCGTCTGGCTCCTTGCTCTCAGTGCTGGCTATGAGCTGGCTCAGCATGGCATCTCTGTTGTTTTGGTCCAGCACTAAACCCGGCAGCGTCCCCATGCTCGCCCGCTGCTCGTCCAGTCGCCGGGCTTGTGAGCTGGCCAGCAAGTCCAGGAAGTGGCCAGGCTGAGCCGAAGCTGCCTCTTCGGACACAGAAATAGCTAAATTATCGATAAATAAAAAAACATTTAAAAAAGGGGAGAGAGAGAGAAAAAAAAAAAAATCTATCGTTATTTTCTCAACAGTTAAACAACAAGGGCTAATGTATTTCACCAACTACTAATCTACACCAATATCAGGTGGGTTCAGTTACATGGATGGATTAGAAAAAGAGGAGCACTTTCCACAACGCGGAGGTGTGTAGCGCCGATAAGGATTGTTTACGAACCAACTGGAGCGCGTTACATTTAAAGACACGAATAAAATGAAAAATGAATGCATGGCCACGAGTACATACGGTCATGAAGTCTTGGGAAAGAGATCATGAAGTTCGATTTCAGTTCTATAATCTAAATTTATAGATACAAATATATATCTATAAATAGATACATTTCTAACCCTAACCCAGATAAAACATAGTAACGCTATGATCTCTAGATTAGAATCAGAAGACATGTCTTCACTGAGGACTTTATTTTTCCTTGCGTAATTGACAGCAGTGTTACAGTGAGCTGAGTTCAGATGGGTTGAGTTTTACCATTAAAATAAATTGTCTATTTAACTGAGTTGTTGTAAATGATAGAACTGAGATGTTCGTCGTTTTGTATTATATATTATGCAATATTTACATCAAAATCTCATCTCATTCCCACACATTGTTATTTTTATTATTAAAGTAGGGATGTAGGAGCAGGGCTTCTTCGTGATTGCGTTTGTGTCGTACAGTGTCAGAAACCACGTTTGACTGAAATACTAACTCCTCGACGTGTGATTCTTTAACACGGACTTTTCTTTCGCATCAAGCTTTAAATCACTCTGCTCTACAGGTCATCCCATCCGGTCCTACAGAGGTCATCGAGGTAAAGAGGAGGGGCTAACTCACGTTTTCTCACGGCTATGGGTGGGGTGTCACAAGGGGAGGGGGAGGAGCCACGGCTTAAGCCGCCCTGTAAGGAGCACCTCTGGTCGTCCATGCGGTTTCCCTGAAAGCGAGTGAGCAGGTCGAAAAAGCCCTCGTCTCCCAGAGTGTCCGGAGCGTACTGCAGGAGAGGACGAGAAAGAGCGAACTGATTTATTCGGATGAATGGAAAGAACAAAAGAATAATAAAGAATAATGAGTGAGTAAGCACCTTGGGATCCAGCTCGGGCGTACGAGGAGCACTGTTCTGGCTCTGTGGCGGTTTAGTCAGACTTGCGCCATCAGCTTTCTGTTTCTTCCCTTTAAAGCGATTGATGAAGAAGAGTTTGGACGACGTTTTGGCTATGGGTGAAGATTTGGACTGCTTGGGGGAGACATCCTCATCGCTCACTGGCCCCTGTGTGACAGACACATGAGTGTATGAAGTGGAGAAAGACTACCGGATTTGAGTAGTGTGTGTGTGTGTGGACTTACAGGGCTCTTGTCTTGACTAAGTTTCATGAGTTCCATGTTCTCCATGCTGTGTCTCCGTCCAGACCTGGGTTTCGCTCCTGCAGAGTCAAAAATCAAACCTTGTCTGTCATAATATTCATTTATAGTGTGTCTCTCTGTCCAATCCTGGGATTTTCACACACAGACACACACTCACACACACAAAGCTTCTGCTGATTGTAGTTACAGGAACCTTTTTTAGTTCATGCGTGTGCATGGTATCCTGTAACGGAACGCCGTATTCCGACTGGTCCAGAAAATCTCTGAAAACCGACCTGACGGATCCCGATGCCGTTTCTGGTCCAATGAGCTGCCGCAAGCTAAATAATCTACACGAACGCATGTGATTAGATAAACTGCAACACACCGCAGTCTTCATGTGATTGTTTTAGAGCTGCTGAAGCAGGGGAAGTTTCTGATCTCGGAACGTTAAAATTAAGGCTTAAAATGAAATGCGGGGTCTAGACTGATATGGCGCCCACGTATCTCACTCTGTGTGCTGGAAGACATAAGGAGAGACGGAGGGGAGACGGTGAAACGCAGTGTGAGAGGACGGATGGACAGATGAGAGGGTGTGGATGGGTGAGTGTTACCTGTTGGACTGTTACTGTCCGCGTAGCTGCCGTCTGTGTAGCTAATGGCGTGGTTCTGTTTCAGACCCAACACCAGCTGCAGGTCTGAAACATTCATTCTGGCCGTCAGCTCTCCGCTACGGTCTCCGATCTGACACACACACACACACACACACACACACAGGATTCGTGTGATGCACAGGCAGATAACATGGTGCTGATCGATGCTGGAGTGCAGACAGATAACAGGAGTGTGTAGCTCTCAGTGGGACTCAGGACACAGGAGTAAAGCATTTCCTCTGCAATCTGATTCCTCTTATCTCACACTGTGGCCAAGACTGGAATTAAAAAACTCACGGACGCATGCACACACACACCTCTTTGGAAATCTCCAGATGTTTCTCGGCATAGTGTAAGGCCTGCTCGTGGTTTCCAAGAGCCGTGTGGGCGTTCCCTAAACTCCAGCAAGCTCTCCCTTCTCCTATCCTACACACACACACACACACACACACACACAGGAACAAAGAAAAGAAAAGTGAATGAATACAGCTGTGTTGTTACTTTTCACTGCAATATGAGGAAGTGGTAACATGGCTAATTAGTGGTCATGTGGTCCAGATTTGTTTTTGTTTGCGGTCCTGTATCGCAACTTCTTATTTTTATAAACTGTACAGTCAGCTCCAAAATTATTGGCACCCTTGCTAAAAAAAAAAAAGTTTTCTTTTTAAAAGTTAGCGAACGCATCATTACACTGAAAATATGACCGACATCTAACCTTTAATTTAATGACTAGAATTTAAAAAAAGTAAACAAAGCCACGTGCATCACAATTATTAGCACCCCCGCATTAGGTACTCTGTGCAACTTATTTTTACCAACATAACAGCACCATAGTAAGAAACGAGTGTGAGTGTACCTGTCTTTGAGGTCCTGAGCGATGATGAGGTGTTTGAGGTGGTAGTCGATGGCTCTCTCGTAGTCCTGTAGAAGTGTGTATGTGTTGCCCAAGCTGTAACAGGCCTGAGCCTCCACCGCTCGGTCCCTCAGCTGCCGAGCCAGCTGTAGTGTGCGTCTGTGCAAAACCAACGTACACACACACACACACACACACACACACACACACACACACACACACACACACACACACACAATGTCAGACGTGATCGAGTCCCCGAACAACAGTGACAGGTTTAAAACCTACAGAGATACAAGACAACATGGTGGAGGTGAAAAAGAAACAATAAATCTATCACTTAACATCTTAATTGACTTAATACTAACAGACAACTAGATGACCAGACTCACTAACAATAACTTAAAAATAATTAAGTGAATTTATTTCCTGAATTTACTGATCTGACCCCCCCCCCCCCCCCACGATTCTGAAAACTGTGACATCACTACTGTTACACCAGTCTTTATTTCATCTGCATTAGTGTTGATGAGAAAGTTAATCTAGCTAGCTAAGCAAGTTAGTTAGCTGATAGGACTGGTAAAAGTGTTGCTATGGTTACAGTATACATGTAGCATGAGCTGATTTTTTCCCCCCAGGTCTCTCCAGGATTTCGCCGTCGCAGAAATGAACGCAAAATCAAGCAAACTGCAAAATTCGGAGGAGCTTGCGATTTTTTAAAATGAGGTTTGGGTCGAGACACGTCTTGTGACGTCATCATAAACACCACTCGTATTCAGCCAAAGCGCTCTTTGATTCACGTGCGTCGAACACGAGTACGGCTAAAACGTCTCATTTACCAACAAACGTCACTGAGAAAGGCCGTGTGAAACATTTTCGTGCAACTGTTGCTTCTGGTGTGCGTTTCATTTAAAACTTCTTGTTGTACTAACAGGACTTTCGCGAGTTTGCCTTCGCAGAAATCAAGCAAACTCTGCAATATTCGGAGGAGCTTGCAAGTTCGCAAAATTACCGCCGATTTTACGAAGATTCGGGCCGAGATGCTCGAGGGCTTGGACTGTGAAAAAAGTGTGAAAACACCTTCATGCTCTTTTTATTTCCAAACCCGAGATAATATATAGTTGAAAAAAAGGAAAAGTAAGGAATAATAATTACGCTGAAGTGTGAAACCATGCATGGTTGCTTGAGATCTTATTTGAAACGACCCGTTTTAAATGTTGTTTATTTTTTCCCCCTTTATACAATTTCTCTCCCAAATACCACAAAATAGTGAACAATAAACACTACGCTGCTAAAGATTCTCCTCTCACACATTTATAGAAAATATACAGACTAGAATATAAACCGTCAGGATTAAGAGCATTAAACTTGCTTGTAGTTTTCAGCTGCCACCTCGAACTGGCCCAGGAAGATGTACGCGTTTCCCAGGTTACAGTAAGCTCTCCTCTCGGCGGCCCGGTCGCCGAACTCCTTCGCGATGAGGAGACGCTGCGAACGCAAACCTCGAATCTCAGCAGAGTTTTACACAAAGATCCGATTTCGTTTGATCAATAAATCAAACAAAATCAGCTTGACAGAAATCTGAATATAGATCGTATACAACGGTCAACGTGGACAGTTTGTTTCTTCAGACGCACGACGTACCTGTTCGTGAGCCATCACAGCGTTCTGAAAGTTCCCCAGCAGGTACTGCGTGTTGCCCAGGTTACCGTAGGTCCGTCCTTGTGCTGCTCGGTCCCCCAACTCTTTCACGATGGACAGATTCGCTCTGTAAACACACGGTAAGTTACTGTATTACAGGTGGAACGGTTCGCAATAACAGTAAATGGTAAATGGCGCATTTATATAGCGCTTTTATTACACTGTGTTTCATTCACCCATTCACACACACACACTCACACACCAACGGTAGCCGAGCTGCCATACAAGGCACTAACTTGCCATCGGGAGCAACTTGGGGTTCAGTGTCTTGCCCAAGGACACTTCGGCATGTGGAGCCATGTGGGCCAGGAATCGAACCGCCAACCCTACGGTTAGTGGACAACCCGCTCTACCACCTGAGCCACAACCGCCACAGTACCGGCTGACGTGTCATCACAACCGTATGTTCATGGCGGCACGCTCGAGTTCTCGATTCTGATTGGTCGGAAGGTGTTGATTCATCTTCTAGAAGCGCTGACGACAAACCACAGGTTTATATGACTGCGCTCGGTCTAATACGGACAGATCAACGTCAGTGGAAAACACCACACGTTTCACATCGTGACACACGTAGAAAATATGTTGCGGGATTTATACTGCAAGCTCGGAAATTTACGAGCAGTCAGAAACACTTAAGTACGGGTAATTTGAAAGCAGTGCTGTGTTCAAAAGGGGCTGTTTCATGTTTTTGTGTGTGTGTGTGTGTGTGTGTGTGTGTGTGTGTGTGAGTGCCTAACATCATGTCTGGATTAAAAGCCCAAGCCTGTAATATAGACAGAACTCCTCTTTAATTTAGCCCACAGCAACGGCTTCCTTATATGAAATCAGTGGAACGGTGGAGTGTTTCTGTCCGTTTTAATTCATTTACAGGAAAATGTTCCTGCTGTTTTAGGAAAACAATCACGGCGTGGTGGTGTGATGCGGCCTGTCGTTATGCAGTTACCGTCGCCACCATGAAGTTAATGATTTCCCTATAACAGCACGTCCCTGAGTGCGCTATTCCACTTACACCACAGCAAACTGCCAACGCTTACCGTTTCTAATTTATTAAAGAACGATATGTTGTACTTTTTATCCATTTATTATTACATTTTAATGTTGTGGGACATCCGTGAGACAAGTTCGTTCCTGTTATCACTTACGGTGTAGCAGCTATAAGCACACACACCATAACACACAACCTCAAACTATAGTGCACACACATACACACAATAGATAGTACACATACATGCACGGTAATGTACACACACGCACACACCATAACATGCGCACACACACCTTGGCACATGCACAAATACCATAAACACATGAATATACATTAGCACATACACACACGAGATAGCACATACACGCACATCAAAGTATGCATAAACACACATCATAGCATGTGCACGCACCACAGATAGTACACACACACACCATATATAGTGTACATACATACACACACACACACACACACAAGGGATAGTACAGGCACACATCATAGCATGCACACACACATCACAACACACACACACACTTACTCATAGTACTCTGTAGCTTTCTTTAAAGCAATGCGCGCCTCCTCTGGAAGCTCTCCTGGGTCTGTCCCACTCCAACATATGTTCTTCCCCTTGGCGTGGTACACATTCCCATAATTATACAGCGCTCGTGCCTGCCCCACCTATCAACCCACACACAGACACACACACACACAGTTCAGTCTAGAGGAAAGTAACCGCTGCTGATGACATCTCTATAATGGATCGTCGCCTGCTGTTTAAACTGACTTTCTGCGCTACTGAAATAGTCTTCAAACACCCAGTTACTGTCCCAAATTAACACAGGGTATGGCAAAAACCCAAACGGACCCACTTTTTCCTCTTAACCCAAACGCAGTCGAACGGCCAGGACATGATC